>NW_024349224.1:8881884-8896194 GCF_902729225.1 Pteropus medius | reverse complement strand
CCCCCAGCCCGCCCGCCCCCGCGGGCCCGGCCTGGCGTGGCCGCCCGCCGCCGCGCTCCTCCTCCTCCTCCGGCGCCCCGCGGCCCGCCGCCTCCTCCGCCCGCCGCCCCGCGCCCCTCGCCGCGCCGCCTCCCTCGGCGCCCCGCGGCGCCCCCCGGTCCCGCCCGCCATGCCCGGCCCGGCCGCGGGCAGCAGGGCCCGGGTCTACGCCGAGGTGAACAGTCTGAGGAGCCGCGAGTACTGGGACTACGAGGCTCACGTCCCGAGCTGGGGGTAAAGCCGCCGCCCCCCGCCGGGCCCGCTCCCCCCCGCCCGCCGCCCCCAGCGCGGACCGCACTCGCCCCCGGGCGGTCTGGCTCCCCGCCGGCCACTCTGCTGGGCCGGCGCGCCCCGGATCCGGGGTGGGAGGCAGCCCTGTGTTCGTCGCCCTCTCCTCCCTTCCGTCCCTTCCCTCCTCGCCGTGCGGCCCCCTCTCTCTCCCGTACCCCCAAGGAATGCTTGCTTTCTGGGGGGAAGCGTAAGGTCCAGGGACCCAGGGCCTGGTGGAAGGGAGGGAGCAACCCTCCCTCCTCACACTTTTGGGTTTTTATTGGGGTGGGGAGTCAACAGCTGTCTTCTTGAGCTATTAAAATTCTCTGCCTTTTTAGTTTTTTGAAATGAGGCTGGGTGGGAGGAAATTTTTAAAAGACGTCCAGATTCTCAGAGCTGGCGTGTGAAATATGAGGCTGTTGCTGTGGCGCCCCGGGCGGAGGGGCGCCCTCTGATCCTCGAGGATGGATGCTTTGCTCACCCATCGAGATTGGCTCAGAGCTGTGCCTTCCTACCTCATGTCCCCAAGTTATGAGAGACCAATTAGGTTAGGAGCTCTGCAGAGTGAAGGGAGCCAAGTTTATGTTGTGGCTTTCATTTAGGGAATGACTTGTGGCGTGATGTATAGACACTTCCAAGTGCTTGATTAATGGAAGGAGCTGGGTGGGGGTGTGTACTGGGCACAGGCTTGGTTAATCCCAAGTCCTGACTTTTATGTTTCCCTCTTGCCTTTCACAGTAATCAAGATGATTACCAACTGGTTCGAAAACTTGGTCGGGGAAAGTATAGTGAAGTATTTGAGGCCATTAACATCACCAACAATGAGAGAGTGGTTGTAAAAATTCTCAAGGTGAGTGTCTTATGAGTGGCATTAAATTTTTTACTCCCTCAGGTGAAAAGGATACAAACTACTCCAGCCACATTCTAGAATGAGGCAGTCCATGCTTTCATTTTCCATATCTTATGTCTCATGTCTCCTTGCTACTCCTCCCACTCCATTTTCCTGTGAACTTTCAAGAAAATATGCAGACCTGTTTCAAATCGAAATGTGATGGCGCAGGAACATTCTTGTTTTGAAATGTAATTATGAGTTCTCAAAGCGAAAATTCCAAAGGGCCTCCATTTGCTACAAAATAAATAGGTATTCTGAAAAAAGAAAAGCCTTTTCATGAAGATCCCGTCATCCCTAGGGCTTCTTGAGCACTAGTTCATTGGTTATTCTTGGTGCTCTGTGTTATCCCAGAAAGGAAGTTGGAAAAGGTGGAAGCCTGAGTGGAGGGAAACCTCAGGGGATCATCACTTGTTCCTTTTTTGGTAATAAAAGTTTCAGGTGGGGTGAGTGTAGGGAGCCAGTAGTGCCGGAACATTCATTGTTCCTTATCAGCTAGTAAAAGTGAAGTTGGCAGCAGTAGATGAGTACACTTAAATTGCTAAAATAATAAGAAACGAACGGTCTTATTGTTTGGTTAAGCAGCCTAAGTTTGACTTTTTGTCATCTCTTGGATGAAGACATGGTCTTAATGAGCATGAAGAGTTGGCCAATTTCTCTTCAAGTAGCTGTAGCTTTAATAGTTTATGCTAAAAAGTAACTTGTAGAATCTGTGAGGTCCTCAGCATTGCCTGATCATTTAATGTGTGTGCATGTAATTTAGTGAAACATCGAGAAGACCAAAAAGTAACTAGTCTAAGCACTTTTACAGATACAACATTACCAATGTGACCATTTTGCAGAGGCTCTGTGGATATGTAGAATGTAGCATTGAAAAACTGTTTTTGTGTTTGAAGGATGGAGTTAGGGCAGCTGTGTCTCCGTTTGATATGAGGGGTCAAGCTTATAATATCTTGAAATCGCCTTTCAGAGATTTCTACCATCCTAGCCTAGTGATGAAGAGACAATGCAGTAGAGAGAAAAAAGCAGTTATTTGCGCTGTCAGAAACACTGGGATGAGAAGTAAGAAATCGATGAATTGAAGATTTGGAGTTTGACTCCCCTCTTCCCTAGATGTAAATTTTACCTACAGAGTCACGTGTTTTTTTGTTTTTTTTTTTTAGCACAAATATTTAAAGAAATGTTTCAGAAAGGTCACCTGGGGAAACCATACAATTTTTTCCTATATGCATAAACGTTTTTAATATAAGCTGCTTAAAATCTTTACTAGGAAAAAGCAAGGCATAAATTGAAGTTAGGAATATCCATGTTGCACTGCTGTGCGTTCAGAAGAATGAACCGCTTACTCTAAAGCAACCCAGAAATGTGTCTAAAAATGTTTAGAATAAGCGCACCTCCCTGTGTCATCTTTTGAAAGGAACAGCTTTTAGTGTATGCATAAGTAACAGTACGTTCATTTAGGAAAGCATCACACTGCTCTTGAGGTATCCTTTTATAAAACTTCGCGGCGTTGGTGCTGGATGGTTTTTCCCCTGCTGTAAAGATTTGCAGGACGTGTTTAGGGCACTTAGTTTGGTAGCTGAAGGTTATTTTTACCTATGAGAAACCTAAGCACAAAGAAACTCATTTCACATCACTACGTTGAAATGACTCTCAGCCAGAACTCCTGTTTGCTATTTCTTCCTGTCTCTTACTGCTCATTTTAACATTGGATTGTAAGGTCTTCACATCAAGCTCAGAGTAAGTTTCAATGTTCTGGAATAGGCTCAGGAGGCCCCTTCAATGTTCTAGTTAATGAAGTGTTTCTTTTCAGTTCAAGTTCTTTTCGGGGTGCAGCCTGAACCACCTGGTTTCTACTGGTGAAAACTACGGTCGCTTCTTTTTGTTTTTCAAAGCCATGTGGCATTTCTATTCAGATTTTGTTTTATCCGAAGGATGGGGTAAGAAACTATTAATGGTATTGTTGTAGTTTTCTCATTGTTCTGACAGGCTGGATTAAAGTAGATTTAAAATGATTTTTTAAGAAGAACAGAGTCTTTATCCAAAGTTGTGCTCCTCTATTCAGATAAGTTGAAATTATGACTAATATCTACTATTAGGGGTGTTTGGTCATAGGAAATTAGGTCCTTAACAGAGTACCGGCTGCTCATAATTTGGAGGAATCTAGAAAAAGCTTCCTCTTCATGTAGGCCTACTGTATTTCACCTGCAGGTATTAACGTGCACATAGCAACCAAGATAGAAGGTACATTCTTTTAAGAACAGGACCGTTTTCCATTTTAGTCAATAACATGTCCAATCAATCCTTCCTAGCACATGAGAATGGTTGGATAATGAAGGGACACAGAGGAATTTTTTATGTCATTTGGTTTGCATAGGTAGTAAATTTTTAAGTATTTTATTGACTAAAACATATTGGTTATTACGAGGTTTTAGGAATTTAGAAATTGGTGAGCAAAATTTTACTATCAAGTGAAATTCTGAGGCTGAAATCTTAAAACTTTCCAGTTAGTAGGGTGGTTGGTTATATCTTTTTTGACAAATTGTTTTGAGGAGGAAAGAGAAATAAGGGAGGGGGAAAACGGCAAGGGTTAATAGAACAGGGCAGAAAGCCACTTTAGTGCTTCAAGTTTCGTCTTTTGATTCTGAAAAATCAATTTTTCAGTTCTTTTATAGTACTTCTTAGGAAGGTGTACATAGAGATAAAAGCATTTGGCTATTTTGGACAACTGTTAGCATTTTATGAGCACCATCTGTGTACGCCTTTTAGCCCTTCTTGGGGTTCTTGGTACCCTTTAAATTATTTCCTGAATAGAAGGTAAGAGCAAGACCCAGAGAGAGCGTGCAGTTTGTGTAGAGGCACGTGGTTAAGGGGCGGAAACACTGGGTTTAGGACCCTCTATTCCTGTCATGGATTGTTGGTAGATGTGAGGGGCAAAGTTAGGACATTTGCTGAATAAATGACTTGATGTACTGGAAGGATTGATGAACAGTCATAAGAAGTCAAATTAATTTGTTTCTAGTGATTTTTGGAGTTATTCTTCTGAAAGGAAATACTTGACTGCTGGGTTGCTGGTTCAAGTGTGGACTAGGTGAATACCCAGAGAGCTGAATTGATGCTGACAGGGCTCTGATTTGTGTCCATAGCAGCATGTTTAATGCATAAGTGTTACTTTACTTTCTTGGTTTGAAGCTTTAATAATCAGTGTTTTTATACTTTTTAAGCTATACAGCTCCTCCAAGTCTCATTAAGATCACTCGCCAGATTTTTTGGTTAACAATTTTATCCCATTAATATGTTAGAGTTTTTTAGAGACCGAATCATGTGAAAAAAATACCTTGATATAAAGTACTCATTTTCATGGCCCCAAATTGTTTCTAGAGTCTAATTTTAGGATCTGCAACTTCATAACCAGGTGGTGTAGTGCAAGAAGTGCTATAAATGGAGGGCAGAAGACTTGGGTTCTAGAAACAGCTTCATCGATACCCACTTGACTCTGTTTTCTCTGTAAAATGGGTACACCTTTTTTGTTTAACTCACAGAATTGTTGGGAGAATCAAATGAGATATCGATAGATGGGTAGGTAGATAGATAGCGTCTTCTGAGAGACTGAGAGAGTGTGGTGTGGGAAATGGGAGTGAGAAATCCAGATTCAGATGTCAATTCCAGCACTTAAAAGTTCTGTGATCTTGAGCAATTATTTAAACTCTGTGCCTCAGTGTCCTGTAAAACTGCGTTAAAAATACTCATCTCAGAATGCTATTAAATGATTTTAGGGGACAGAACCAATAGTGGAAAGGACAGTCCCATTCTCAGTGAATTTCAAAAGGCCTGCTGTATGCCTTGCCTTTTTAATTAGTTTTTTAATCTCCCCTCTTTAATTCTACCCCCCACTTCCACCTCTGACCTATGGATGTTACTGTTTCCCCTTAAGAACTGGATCTCTGAAGGTGGGGCGTCTCCTCCCACACACTCAAGGCATGACCCCGGTGTACTAGGGGAGCCTGGTGCACCTGGGGTATGGTCCGTGGCTGCACCTGGGGCACGAACCCAGAACCTTCTGCGTGTAAAGCAGACGTGCTAACCACTGCACTATGAAGCCACCCCTGCCTTGCCTTTTTAAATGAAAAAAATATAAATCCTGAGAATAAACAGTTAACCCTCAAAGAGCCAATAATGTAATTGGAAAGATGAGACTTGAAATTTCAATTAGGGTAAAAGTTACTGTGAAGAAATAACATCGATCAGTTGAAGTTTACATTTAAGTCAGTTCCAGTGGAGTCGAGATGCTCCCAAGATAAATGCCGTCATCGAGGCTGAACTTTCTTACTTTACATTCCTGGCAACCACTGTTCCTTTTTTTTTTTTTTAATTTATCACAGGTGATGAAATTCATATCTTGGGCAATTGTTGCTCTGGAAGTGGAATAAAAATAAACCCAGAATTAAAAGTTCTGAGCTATAGTCCTCCCTGTCTTGAATTTATCAATTCATTTGAAATGAAAAGAGGTTTAACATGGGACTTTGTTAATGTTTGCTGGGATTTATTGGGGTCATAATTCTTGTTTATACCTTTAGTAGATGTTAGTTTGCATATTCAGTCATAATTAAACCCTAGTAGTTGAAATCAGTCTCAGCTGGTTTTTTTATAAAGCAGCTCCAAGTAAGTAGGATAAATTACTGATTTTATCGAGTTTTGTCTTTCTAAGCATCTCATCTCAAAGGTTGTCTTTTTTTTTTTTTAATTTGTAAATGTTGGTACATAGGGAAAGAGAAAAAGTACCTTACTCTTGGATTACGTTGAACAAATTTCTCCTGAATAGCTGGAACTCTTCATGTGGGCAGAAACCTTATGAAAAGACACAGAAAATTTTAAATGAGTTTTTTCCTTTTAAATATTTTCTTTAGATTTGTGCCAAAATTCATTTATTTTGAAACATGATTTAATATTTAATTTCTTTTTTTAAGTTTTTTGCCATTTTCTCTACTAGACTTGAATTAAAAAAATGGTGGAGTGGTTGGAAAACAGCTAAGCTGATTCATTAGAATCTTAAACAGATAATCTCTGAATTGTAGGAAATGAACCCTAGTTGGGAGAGACTTTTTCTGGCACGTGAGATGAAATCATGATTGTCATGGAAAATGTATGTATCTTCTTTGTGTTACTGGTGGTGGTTGAGTACAAACACTGGATTAGAGGTTCCGCGTATCCTTGTTTCTATAAAATTTATGATCTGAGTTTTCCTTAGGGTGCAGTGGTCCTCCCTTATAAAGCCTAACTTTTCTGACCAGTTCCGTTTGTAAGATTATACTGATTACTTTCACTCCCTGGGAGCTCATTGGTTTTTTAGCATCTGGAGCACCTCCCAGTTTCAGAGGAATAAGTCGAGGCTAAAGGAAGTTACCTGTAGCCTGGTTCCTGTAGAGAATAGGTGCCCGTGCTTTGGAGGGGCATGTCCCGGGCCACAGGTCACTTTCCGTTTTTATAGTCTCTCTCGGTCTTTTGTCAGCATGCTAGGGCTCCAGCTGCTGTGTGACTCTTGTGCCACTTCTGTTGCCCTCCTGTCCTCTATCTCTTGTTTGAGAAGTTGTTGAACAGGTGACAGTTGAGCAGCAAAATATGCTTTACTTGCTCTGTAAGTTACCTTTAGACATAATGAAAAATACGTTAGCTGGTTTGTCTGGGAACAATGTCCCTGCCCGACCTGTTGCTGAATAACAGGAGAGCAAAGCAAAGCTTTGTATGAGGCATCGTCATAAAAGCAACTTATTTAATAGGTTACCCCTGTGCTGATTCACTGTCGGGAGGAGAGGGAGGGCTTTTGGTGTGTATACAAGCCTCTGACTGGTGGTTTTCTCGTTTTTGTTTTTTGTTTTCCCGTTACCACTCCTACGGATCTGTAATTGCTTTCCAGTAGTGGATGACAACTCTAGAATTTTTTTACATTGAATATGCTGGTAGCATTGGCTGAATTTATAGATATGGTAGCCAGCTTTTATTTTTCTTTGAACCTTTTGACATAATTTCAGGCTTAGAAAAGTTGCAACAGTTCTTATCTTTTACCCAGATTACTCGAATGTTAACATTTGTGTACTTGTTTTTTCATATGCATACACATATTGTATGTATATACGTATATAATTATATTTATTTTACATGTTTTTTTTTAAATTGCTTGAGAGTAAATTGCAGTCATTCCTACTTTAGTGTGTATTTCCTAAAAACAAGGACAATTTCTTACATAACCCCACAGCAGCATGACCAAAAATCAGAAGTTAACACTGATATGATGCTATTTCTGCAGTCCCCATTTGCATTCACCAATTGTCCCTATAATGTTCTTTGGATAGAAGAAAATCCCAGATCATGAGTTCCATTCAGTTGTCTTATTGTTTTAATCTGGAACAGTTGTTCAATGTGCATTTTGTGGCGTTGATTTTTTTTTTTTTGAAACTTACAGGCTCCTTATTTTGTAGTATGTCCTTCTTTGGCTGTTTTTTAATCAAGTTGTACTTCATGTTTGAGTGCTTCATTTTTCCAAAGTATCAAGCCTCCCTAATTATGAAAAAGGGAATGAGAAGTAACATTCCTAAATGGAGATGAGGAAGAGACACCGTAGCCAGATCTGCTGTGCTGGGGACCCTGACAGCGTGGAGTGGGCATGTTGGTGGCAGCTGGCTTGGAAGGATGCAGCTAGATTCCAGTCTCCCAGTTGTATACCTGGTTGTAGATGATGTAAACGCTCTGTGTCATAATTTCCCTTTTTGTGTTGTTGTATGTTTAAAGGTATAGCTAGTGACCGCCGACAGAGGCAGCATGAGTGTATTTACACTGCCCCCAACCACCACACCACCACATGGACACACAGGCTTTAAATTCTTGTTTCATGGCAGATCTACTGATCTCTCTGTCATTGCTGTTTTACCAGTTTCTATGTGACAGGACACTCCTTTTCCTTAGTTACACTAGTGACGTCGCGACATGTGGGAAATGAAAGTATAGTGTCTACGAGTGGGGCCTGCAGAGTCCGGCTGTCTGGATTTGATTCCTGCCCCTGCTCTACTATTAGCTGTGCGACTGTGGGCAAATAGCTCCACTTGGCTGACTCTATTACATAGGAATTTTGTGTGGATGAAGTATGATTTTTTTACTAAAAATTTGAAAATATAAAGCTAACATTTGTTGAGTGTTTTCTATGTACCAGTTACTGTGCTAAGTGCTTTATAAAACAATTGATCATGATGTGCTTATTTTTTTCTTGATACTCTTTTGCTCATTTAAGATAAGAAATGATAACATGTTATGCTAGTATTTCTGATTAAGGTCTTTAATTTTTCTGTCCAGCAGATTGAAAAGTTAGCAGGTAGCAAGGTTTTCAATCACTGCTGCTTCAGAGATCAGTTTTCTCTTGTGCTGATCACCTTTCTATAGGGATGGGATCTGTTGGGAAGTTTTACTGGCCCTGTGCTGATTTGTTTCTAGATATTAAGGAAATGGGAGTGGTGACAGGAAATGGGAGCCAGCAGCTGGGAAACAAGTTTGTAACTTGATGTCAGTGAACTGGTCTTCATTCCTGAAAGACAAAATTACATGTAACTAACTCATTGGAAGAGCAGGTGTCTCACCATTTTGTCGAAGTTTTTCCATTTGTAGATGCATGATATAGAGCTGTTCAGAGCTATAACATTTTCCATTTGGCAGTTATCCAGTAAGCATTTTATTTTTAAAGTATGACATGGGTGTTCAAAATTTCTAAGTGCCCTAAATGCAACTACTTAAAGATCCAACGCATAAGTTCTACGTCTGTAAATTATTTAATTTAATCTTATAAGTTCTTATGGGCAGGCCCATTTTATCTCGATCTTTTTGTTTTCTAAGTTAGACGTGCTCTTTAATCTAACATGGTGTATGAGATAGTGCAATATCCATTTGATTAGCCAACACTGTTTTAAAGTTTCATTTATTCAAAGGGAGTCTCACTTCTGATTACTCTTGTGTATTTAAGCCAGTGAAGAAAAAGAAGATAAAACGAGAGGTTAAGATTCTGGAGAACCTTCGTGGTGGAACAAATATCATTAAGCTGATTGACACTGTGAAGGACCCTGTGGTAGGTGCCTGATGGTTGAGGGAGAGTGAGTGTATGTTTGTGACTCAGAACCTAAAATAATGAGAAATACCATTATGTGTTGCGAATGATTGTGTTTATTTTTACTGCTGAATGATTTACACCAGAAAAAAATCATGGTGGCCCAATGAGAAAACAGCCACCACCACTTCTACGGAACCTAAAAATATATATAGCAAAATCCTTGTCTCAGGTTTAAATGCCTCGTTATTTGATTCAACTCACAAACGTTTGCTGAATATCTCCTTTGAGCCCCTGCTTTTCTCTCAGTTTTGAAGCTTATTACTACCAGTTAGCATTACTTTACCTCACTTAAGTTAGCCTGACATTTGAAAATCTGGGTTTTAGAGGGAAATACCAAATATCTCCGTATGGACACCTGGAATAGGGAGCCGGGCAAGTCACGGCCTCACAGGCCTTGAGGAAGCGACCTTGCTGCTTCTCATACTCATCTTTAATTCAGCATTCACCATTAGGATTCACATTGTATATGCCGATACAACTGAAATATTTTTGTTAACAATGCTTAATTTTTGGCCATTTTAGATGTGCTCTTTATTTTTTTTTCTCTGCCCAGGGAGTAACTTAACCGTAAGCGGTTATGATTAGCCAAGGTTTTTTCTACCACTTTTATACCGTTTCCCATTCCATTTCTGTTCCTCACCTGTTGTACCTCAAACATTTCCTTGTTCTCCTGTGACAGCTTTTGTTTAAGAAGTAGGTCTTTGCTTCTCTTTGCTAAGATATCCTCATGATAATGTGGTAGCTAACTTATATTGAGCAGTTACTATGTGCCATGCACTATTCTGAGTGTGTCACATCATTCAATCCTCAGAACGATCCAGCGGGGTAGATACTGTTATTATCTGCTTTTTAACGTTGTATAGATAAGAAAACTGAAGTCTGCAGAGTTTAAGTAATTTGCCTAAGATTAGACAGTGTTTTGAACTGAAGAATGAGGGAAATATTTTATTTTGGACCCTGAAAAGACTGAGAAGGAAGGATGGTTATATGCTTAAATGCTAGGTTCTATCTGATTGGCATTAAAAGTATATGCCAGTCTGATCAGCTCAGATTGATTTTACAGTGTTTAACTAAATTTAGTGTTAGCTCTCCTACTGTTCTTGTAATTTGTTACTTTGTGTATGTTTTACATGGTATATAACAAGTAAGTTGAAGTGGAAGAAAACCAACAGGGAACCCTCATCCCCTGACTTGTAGAGACACACGCTTGCTCTCAACCTGTAGAGAGGCCTGGTGGTCTCCGTGAAACCTTTCCACCTCCGGCTGGTGCGGGACCCTTTGACCAGGGCTGCTGCTGGGGCTGCTGCGCATCCTGGCAGAGACCTGCGTGCATGCACTGTGGCCTGTCTCCTCGATAACTCACCTGCTTCTTTCACCAAAACTGTCCAGCCATAAAGATTTCCAAGATGATTTTTTCTTTATAAACTTTTAAGCCCCTGCTTTTCTCCCAGTTTCGAAAGCTTATTACTGCCAGTTAGCATTATTTTACCTCACTTAAGTAAACTTGACTTTGGAAAATGTGTACTTACGCAAGGGAATATTGACTCTTTTGTAGTAATTGCATTAAAAACTATAGCGCTTTAAAAATACTTGATTATATATGATTTTGGGGGCACACGTCTACTCTGTAAGGTGAGACATTCTATAATGGTCTCTAGCCAAGGCAATAATTTCACATTATAGCTTACTGCTAATCATATATATTTTACTTTTGGATCCTAAAAAGACCTATGATAGAGTCACAGGACCTGTGATAATTCTGTAAAATGCATCTGGCTCGCTGAACCAGGATAAAAGGCTGTTATTCCTTTTTTAGCTGGCAAACTGGAACACTGCAGAATATAAATCTCTACATAATGTGTCAGACCTGCTGCATAGGTTGGTCAGGGAATACATCTCTTTAAAAAAACAACAACAACTTCGTTTTGAAAAATTTCAACCATTTATAGAAGTAAAGTGAATAATACAGTGAAGTTCCTAGCACCCCAACTTTAGCAGTAATCAGCTGGTGGCCAACTTCCTTCCCCACTGCCCACCATCTCGTTATTTTGAAGCAAATCACAGACATCATAAAATTTCAGGAGGATACTTAATAGGCTCTCCCCATGAGTGAATCTTTTTCATCTAAGTGGAATTTAAGGATGGACCAGTGTGACAGAAGCAAATTATGTTTATTATTTGAATACTTAAAATATTTGTGTTCTCTCTTGCAGTCAAAGACACCAGCTTTGGTATTTGAATATATCAATAATACAGATTTTAAGGTATGTATATACTTTTTTTCCCCTAGTGTATGGTTAATGGGGGTTGGGGAGGTGGTGATAAGTACTATTGATGATCTAGAACACAAGGGGACCCAGGAAGGTCATTGGTGAGAGTAGGAATTTAACACATCGGATACCTCGTAGCACAAGTACAGCATGCAGAGTAGTTAGGGTTTTTGCACTTGATGTAATTGCTCATCAACCTTTCTTAGCCTTGCTGACTCTGGGACTGGCTGCTGGACTGGGTCTGAGCTAATGCCTCATCTGTAACACTCCTGTTGTAGACAGCATAGACCTAGGTAGATGTTAACTTTGATTTCCATAGAGTTTTACATTGCTGATAAGGCGTGAGAAACAGATAACAGAGCTCATGTGAAAGGAAGCAATACATGAGATTCAAACTCTCAGGTAGTTTGTGTTCATGCACACTGTATACAAAGCAAATGATACAGAAAAGCCCTACCCTGGGTTATTTACGTTTCTTATATTTGTTGTACATATTCATTTAGACTTTGGAGTGTTCTAAAAGCATGATCTTTTTTTTTTCTTTTTAAAAATTAAGTTTACTGGGGTAACTGGTTAATACAATTACATAATTTTCAGGTGTACATTATCATTTGACATCTGTATATGCTATTGTGTGTTTACCACCTAAAGTCCAGTTGCCTTCAGCTACCATATGTTTGATCCCCTTTACCCACTTTACCTACCCCGTGTATTTGACCTCCTTTACATGCATGATCTTAAGGTGATTTTTCATGAATTTGTTTCTATTGTTTTTCAAACACCAAAATCTTAACCCGTGATAAGGTTTTGGGACCAGGCATACCAGACATGGTAGAACACAGTATGAAAACCCATATAAGAAGAAAAAAAATTTTTAAATCAAAAGTGGTGTTGATTTTTAGGGACATTTAGAGAACTTTTATGCGATTACAACTATGTCAGTAAATAAAAGGCTTGTGATTATGTTGCAATGGAAGTTAGGGTCAAAACCAAATCAGCAATTGAAATATACTGTGTCAGGAGTGATGCTTTTGGCTAAAGATAACCTATCCTCACATTTAATTTTCGTTAGGTACTCTAAAATGACTCTAAAATAAGGTTAGTGAAAAATAAGCAAAGGAGGGTATTATGACTCATAAAACAAAAGGCAGATTTTATGTACAGTGTATCATTCCCCATATGTAACAGGTTTCCTCCTTAAAGGTAAAACCAGTAGTGAACTCTCAATAAAGTGGGATGCACATTTTTTTTTATTAACTACAATAGCAGTGCTTAGCTGGTAGATTACTGTGCTGATATATGTAGCTGACCTCACTTTTTCTATGAATGACTCAGGTTTATCAAGGTATATATGTGTGTGTGTTTCTTCAGAAATAGACAGGCTTTAATGAAGCTAAACATTTTCCTAACACAAAAGTTTCATGGTCTTCTTGGAACTTCATAGTAAAATCCCTCGGTTTTAAACGCCTCTGCTTCTTTAATGAGTTTTTACCTATTTTCCAGCCACACATGTAAAATTTCACTTCAGCATTTTGTGTTTCTTAAATTGACCGTTGCTTGGTTGACTTAACAACATACAGAAGATCAGTTTTTAATGCCCTAGAGAAATCCTGCTTCTTAAAAAGGGGATATTTTGATGGCTTACATGCCCTAGGAGTTTTCTTTAAAAGGATCATTGGAAATTAATGTTTTTCGAGGCTTGCATATGTATCTGAAAACAGCTTTAGTAATTTCCTCAGAGTTTCGAAGAGATTGTTCCACTCTTACCATTGAGGCCATTCTGGTTTCATCATATGTGATCTGGCTTTTGTTTTTGTTTTTTCTTCTAAAAGCTTTTAGAATTTTCTTTTCACTCTCAGACTCTGAAATTTCACAGTGACACACTTTCATATGGGTTGCTTTCATCTTTTGTTCTGGATACTGGGCTTTTTCAGTCTAGAAATTCATGTCCTTCCGTTTTGGAAAAATATTTTTAATGTTCTTTGATTTTCTTCTCTTTCTTTGTTCTCGCTTTCTAGAACTCAGTCGGATGTTAGACTTCATATCTTAAAGGTCTGTTTTGTCCTCTGAACTTTTAAAAATAGTATCCTGTTCTATGTTTTATGTAATATCTTCTATTTCCTCACTGAGAATGTATTTTTTCCCCCATTATGTTTTCTTCTTCATGCCTTTTTTCTGCTTTTCTTCCAAACTCCTTTTTTGGTGTGTTTTTATTTTTGTTCTCTTTAACATTTATCTGAAATGTCATGGTTGTTGAATGTCTGCTCATACTCAGAGTAATGAAATTACTGATGACTGATCGTCGGCTCCTGTCTCGAGGGTGTGAGCCCAGCTGCTGGCACCTTGGCCACAAGTCGAGAGCTGTGGGGCGCGTCATGTAGACTTTCACTTAACTCCCCCTTTTCTTGGTGCCGTTTTCCTGTTTTCATTCTGTTCACCCTCTTCCATTGGTACTTGGGGTCACCGATTCCTGAGCTCTCCGGTAGTTCTTCAGTTTGAAGTCGTTTCTGGACCCCTTCCACTGTTGCCAGAATTTTCAGCTTTTTTTGTCTGCTAAGTCAGCTGGACATCTGTTTTCTAGCCTCCAAATGTTTTTGTCTCTTCTATTCTCTTACATTCTCCTAGTCGTGAGTTAATCCCCCTCCTGCTTCTTTGACTATTATTTTGTAGAGGTGCTTTGGGAAGAAGCAGAG
>NW_024349224.1:8604759-8881873 GCF_902729225.1 Pteropus medius | reverse complement strand
AGTTAATCCCCCTCCTGCTTCTTTGACTATTATTTTGTAGAGGTGCTTTGGGAAGAAGCAGAGGTAGGATGCGTTTGATCTGCCATGTTAAACTGGAGGTCCCTTTTGAATGTTCAGGTCATGTCACTTGAGTCAGCTTAACAGGTCATTCATTAAATATCAGGCGACAGATGATTATTTTGGAAGAGCAAATCATGACAGGAAAATTATTTTCTTTTCCACTTAGTGTAAGAGGCCACAAACAGGGAAACCAGTGGCTTATTGTCCTAGTATGCTTCAGGCTTTTTATTTTGTCCCGTGTCCATCTTATTAGGAAAGTTTAATTTTTTTCATTTTACTATTAAGTGTATTAATAACTGATTTTAAGATATCACCTAGAGGAAGTTTGTCCTTGGTTTAATATCAGGGCTACATCAACAGTAATTCAGCCTGCAGCCCATTCTTTTCAGTATTTTTTAATTAATACAATTGATAATAAATTTTGATCTGTAATTTCCTATTGTAGAGTTCTTCTGATTTTGGTATTAATGTTTTACTAACTTCATACAGTAAGTCAAGTAGCTTTTTCTCTTCTATTCAAGTTATATAAAATCAGGATTATCTAGGTGGATGTGTTTTGGGGGGTAAAAGGGAGACTTTGGTTTACACTTTCCTTTTTAAGACATCCCATAGGTTAATAGTTTATTCTGGAATTTTATCTTTTCTTGAGGTTGTTTGGGTAATACCTGTTTTTAAAGTTGCCTGCTTTTAATTTTATTCACATAAAGTTGTTGATAGGATTCTCAGTACTGAAGAACCTCAGTGCGTCTAATTATGCTGTACGCTCAACATTATTCGTACCTTCACTCCCTTTCCCCTCTCTCTCCAATCAGTGTTGCTAGAGATCTCTTATTCATACTTTCAAGGGACCAGCTTTGGTTTTATTGCTCAGATGTTTTTGTTCATTTTTCTATGTCATTCTGTTTCTGCTTCTATCTTTTATTATTTATTTATGATTTCCTTCTTAATTCTGTTCTTTCTTGGGTTTTCACTGTTTTTCCCTCTTAACTTCTTGAGTCGAATCAACTTGTTTCATTTCTTTCCATCTTTCTTGATTGGCAGTAAGTTTGTACGACTCCAGGCACCATCAAAGCTTCATTTCCTGGTCATAGAACTAACTCACTTCTGTCTCCTCTTCAAAGTAAACGTACAAATTCCAAACTTGTGGATTTGGCTTTTTCCCCTCCCCGAACTTTATACTTTGAAAAATTTTAAACTTACTGAAAATTGGAAAGAGGAGCATGGTCAGTACCCTTATATTATTCACGCACATTTACCGGTTGTTCATCTTTTGTCATAGTTGCAGTTATTTCTTTTTATCACCCCCACATTCCTCTCTTTATCTTTCGCTATCTTTCTGCTGAAGTCATCTTAAAGTAAATTGCAGGCATCATGGTACTTCACTCCTAAATAGCATTGGCACTAGGTAGGACATTTTCCCACATAACTACAATACTATTAGTACACTTAAGAAGTTTAATATTTATACAATAATGCCATCTAATAGACAATATAGAGTCCATACTAAAAAGTTTCCCAGTAATTAACATCCTTAGAATGTTCTTCATTAGCTGTATGTTTGTGAATATGTGATCCACGGTCCATTTGGTTTTTTAAAAGAATATTCTTTTATTGTTGATTTCTAATTTGATTGTACTGTGTCCAGAGAACACGATCTATATATAATGTTGATTATTTGGAATTTGTTGATGGTTGATGCTTTGTGACTTTAGTACATGGTCATTTTTTTTTTTTATATTGTTTGTTAATTTAGTTCAGATCTTCTATGGCCTTACTCATTTTTTTCCTTTGATATTTCATTTTATGTTAGAGGTACTGGTTTGGTCAATTTTTCATTGAAATCATCAGTTATGAAGTTTTATATATGTCAAAGTGATAATAAAAGTTACATGGTGATACTTAGAACAGAAGACAGAACTTCAAAGCAAATGAATAGGAAAATCCAGTCTCTACAAGTTAGAGGGAATAGTTAGAAAACTCCCCAACTCAGAATTGTCTCAAGAAACTGAGGTACGTTCTTGAGGTAGAAATAGTTTCTTTGTAACGTATTATGCTTCTCAGCTTTCTGTGTATTTGCAAGAGTACAAATAAAAGTGACTATATGTTTTAAGTAAAACATGTTATTTGGACATTTTAAAGATTCATAAGACATTTCAAATGGGCTTCATCTTGAGAAGACAGTGGACCTGTGTTGATATTTGGAGAATTTCTAAATCGCTCACGTAGAGGTGGGCCTTGTTAATGCTGTTAGTTTCACGTGGAAAGGATGGTTCACAGACTAAATTCAATATAGTCTCTTTAATTGGGAGAAATTTACTTTTCTTATAGATTGTTGGCATTATTTTGTCATATCTTTATAAGACATTTTCAGCTGATTTTTGATTTTGCTTAGTTAATGATTTGTTCTGTCCTTAAATTTCTAAAAATATTGACCTTGGTTTTATTCTGGATCTTGGGGTTACGTATTAACGGTGCCAAAACTGCATTAAACATGTTTCACTTCCACCTTACATCTCACTCCTTCCACTTTTTCTCCTCTGAGGACCACCAGGGTTTCTGGGCTTGGGCTGAGCTGCGTCTGTCAGGGAGTGTACGAACTCTGTGTGCAGGGTGTTGCTGCAGCGGGGATTCCCACGTCTGGCTAGGGACCTTCCTAAAGTGTGAGATCCTCCTAAATAGCAACATTGGAGACAGGGCCTTGGTAGCTGGACCACAGCTGGAGTCTGGAGAACTGTCCAGTAGGAGTGAGGCCCACTTGTGGCCCTTCCTTCCTGAGTGGTGTTTGTGGACTAATGAGGCCCTGAGTCTGTTGATCAAATTGCATTCTACCCTTCAGACTTTCTGGGATTAATTAAAAGTCTCAGGCAGTTTCCACCTTGGGCCCTTTGCATGGGCCCAGAGTAGAACTGATTTCTAGGGAGATGCCAGCGTGCTTGAGTCCTTGGAACCGAGGTAGGATGGTGAATAGTTTCTTCCTCAGCACCTTGGTCACCTTCCGGGAAGTGTAGGCTTGTTTTGTTTTTGATAAGTCACTTACTCTACGAAAATGTAAGCAAAGCTAACTTCCTGCCAGCATTTTGCGGTTTGGTTGGTTAATGGTGTTCTCCACATATCTGGCTGAGAAGAATGGAGGAAAAGTATGGTTCTTGTGAAGTTTTCCTTTCTGATTTGTCTTGGACTCAGTACTTCTCTTTCTTGGAAGACAGTTTTATTTTGTTCCGTTGACTGTAGAACATCATCAAAGAGAAATCTTTTTCAGCTGACTTCGGTGTGCAGGCAGAGAACCACCATACTTGGTGCGTGGTGTATAGGCATATAAAGTACTTACGTGAGGACTTAGAATGTGGACCCAGTTGTGTGTGTGACCCTTGACAATACTTGGGGGAGAGGAAGTTCAGAGATCTTGAACCACTAAATTGGTGACTACTGCCAGCCACAGCATCAGTTTCTTCTGTCATATGTGTGCCACGAGACGCAGGGACAGTGACATGGGACTCTGGGATGTGAGCCAAGGGCAGCAGCCTCTTATTCACAACAGAGTGAGAAATTATCTTGAGAACTTCAGGTCGCTGCCAGCGCCTGAGTGAGGAGTGTCAGCTCTGGGGACCCTGCTGCTGTCAGTGTCCCGTGAACACTGCAGAGGACAGTAAACTGCTTGCAGGTTCAGAGCAGGAAGCTGGCAGGGTATTCCAGATTTTGGAGTAGGAGGGGCGGGGACACTGGAGAGGGAAGAATGGGCGTGGCAAACCCAGGCTTGTTCGGTCAGAGTCGGGATTCCTGGGGGCTGCACTGGAGGCAGCCGCAGAGGTTGGAGGAAGCCACCCTACGGGCCCTGGGCCCTGGGGAGTTCGAAGGTCAGCCCAGGTAGCAGAATATTTCGGATGTGGTTTGCGCCCCTCCCGAGCAATGAAAGTGGGTGTCAGCCTGTCCTTCAGGCTGACAACGTATTATAGGCCTAACCGCTATATTTAACTAGTTTTTTGTACTGTATAAAATTGATGTTAGTTGGAGTAGCTAGAAATCCTATGTTAGCAGTCTGAGGATATTTATGTTTATGTCTTAGATCATTTATACAGACACTTTACAGATACTGCGTGATATGAGAGGAGAGCCTTCTGCAGATCAAAGTCCGCATAATAAATTAGCCCGTATTTTTTTACTGGAAAGAAAATAGTCCTGCCCTCTGAGGTTAGAAATGCTCTTTGCACGTTCATGGCCTTTTTATTGACTTGAGGTTCAACTGGGCATCGTCTCTGGGAGCAAGCTGCTCAACTCTCAGAGAAGTTGCTGATTTGACACCCAAAGAGATGGTGTCTCTCGCCGGGGTCTGCATGTACAGGTCGGGGTGTGCCGGGGGAGAACAAAATCCTGGGCGTTCGGCTGTTACCCAGGTGAATCTCTCCTGAGCGGAAGTGCTGTGTACCATTGTCCTGAATGTGGTTCAGTCCCAACCCAGGTCACCTCCAGCCGAGGAGCAGCTCCAGGGCACTGCCAGCAGCATCTCCTGGAATGTGTGTTTTCATTCCCTGTGGTGCCCTGAGCTGGCCACTGCTGAGCTTGATGAAATCAGATAGTCTTACTAAGTGGAGGGAGAATTACACGTATTTAAAAGTGGACATTTGAGAAAGAAGCTAAGTCCTGGTATTCTTAGAAAATGTTAAATTTGTTTTTTGGCAAATTTGTTGTTTTCCTTAAAAAGTTTTTGAATGGGTAATATATTTACATGATCTAAAATATAATATGTTACCCAGTGAAAAGTCTCCTTTATTCCTCTGTGCTCAATTGTCCACCGCCGCACCCCCCACCCCCAGTCTATATGAAATTACTTTTTAGTAATCTTATTCTTGCAGATACAAATGCACATGTGTGGTTTTACACCCCTCCCCTGTTTTACACAGACACATGGTACACGGTGTCCTCTGCTCCTTGGAGATACTCCCCACATTGCTTGAGTCTTCCAGTAAAGGGAGAAACAAAATGTCTTTAATGAAGGCGTGCCCATTAGTTTTATAGAGAGTGCTGCTTGGGCTGATGGGGAAAGAGATTCACTTGGAATTATCAAAAATAATAGTAATAGTGTCTGCTGAGGGTTTGTGGTTTTAATGAACCTGGATACGTGAATGCTACTTTGCCTCTTAGAAATTGAAATTTTAAAAAATCTCCCAGTGGGTGGGTCTTTGGATTATCAGTAATGAAAACTTTCATTTGTATGTCAGTTTGGCTTGGAATCATTTTCAGTACCTGTCTCTTTTTTCTTTTTTTTAACATCGTACGCCACCACCCCATTTTTCTTCTGCCTAAAACATTTTACTTCTTTAGTTCCCATCCATATTACCTGTGAAATAGTACTTTTTTCCCAGCCTGGAACTGATTTTGAAGGAGTGTAGGAATAGATTTTTTAAAAGTCTCTTGCCATCTCCGAATGCTATAGTACTTCATTTTCTTCATGTTTCTATCATGAGCAGACTATCTTGCGACTGTTTTATACCACATGGGAAAGATCCAAGTTGGCTTACCTGTTTTTCTCCCCTGGAATTCCTTCTTTTTCCTTTGTAAAGACTAAAGTATTAGACTCTCATCTTTAGTCTTTGTCCCCATTTATTGCGGATCGGGTAGTAACAGTTCTGGGATTCTTTAGTGACTTAAGCGCTAAGTTTACAGAGAATAATGACCATCCTTTGGGGTGACAGGATGCAGTGAGACTAAATTAACTTTGTTTTCTGAAATCTGTTTCAGCAACTTTACCAGATCCTGACAGACTTTGATATCCGGTTTTATATGTATGAACTACTTAAAGTAAGTGGCATTCATAAACAGTGAATTTTTTCAGGCTTATTCATTAAAAGAGAAGTTTTTGAAAGGACATAGAGAATTCCAACAGAATATTTCTTGATACCCAGAGAATTCCGTGAGGTTTGTTTTTTGGGTTTTGTTGTTTTCTTTTGTTTTACTTATATTGAGGCCTCCATTGTGGGATCTTTATGGTGGAACCGAGAAAGATGGCCAAGTCACGGGATACCAGGGACATCATGCCAAAGATTAGAACTGCCCTCTTCATAGCGCTTGTTGGCCCTTGCAGGGGTTTTTTTTTGCTGCTTAATTGAAACTTACTGTGAGTTTTCACTGCATAACAAATCATCCAAACTTAATAACTTAAAAAATGATTGATTATTTCTATAATTCCGTGAGTTATCTGAGTGAGTCTTTTGGTCTGAGTTATCTTGATGGGGCAAGTTGGTCAGGGTGGCCCAAGATGGCCTTGTTCACATGTCTGGGGTGCAGCTGGAATAGCTGAGGTCTCACCCTTCAGGGGGTTAGTCTGGGCGTCTTCCCATGTGGTCTCGAGGTTCCTAGCAGCGAGAGGGTAAACCTGGGTGGGTAAACACTTTGCGGCTCTGCTCGTGGCATGTTTGCTAATGTCTTGTTGGCCAGAGCAAGTCACATGGTCAAGGCTAGATTCAGAGGGTGGAGAAGTAGACCCCATCTCTTAATGGGCAGAGCATCGAAGTCACATTGTGGAGGGACATGCGTACAGGGATAATAGGCATTCATGGCCATCTTTTTATTGTCATTTCTAATCCTCTTCTCGTAGCCTTTAGCCTACACCTCGATCCCTGGCTAGTTAATTTGACACACAGGAAGAGGTGATGGGTAGACCTTCTAGGAGACTTACTAATCACAAGACTAAAATTTTCCAGCATTACTGATTGATGGAGGAATCAATCTTTTTACCTTGTCTAGATTAATCCTTAGGTAAAGAATTCAAAAAAGGTTTGTAGAATGGAATAGATCAGTGGTTCCTAAGTTTTTTTAGGGTCGTGGGTCACTAAAAATCTAATGAAAGCTATGGACTCATCCCCAAAATGCATGTATAAATGGCATGTATAAATGACACAGCATGACATAAAATTTGTTTGTTTGTTTGTTTGAGGGGGTGGGTCTCAATTTAAGAACCACCGAAAGAATATAGAGGTGACTAAGGTATTGGCATTATTGAAGAAAATTGCCAAGATGGAGTTTCAGTGGGATTACAAACAGTTGCTTGAACAAAATACCAAGTTAAATTAAGGCTAAGCTTTAGAGAATAGGGATTCGAAGGACTAGCTCTGTGAATGAAGTGACTGTATTTTCTTCAAGCCCTTGCACAAACCAGTCATTACAGGCAAGGTGGAATTAAGGGTTTACTCTTTTATCTAATGGGTCTTTTCTTTTGTCAGTAAGATCAGAAAGGTGAAGAAGGTAGAGCTTGGTTTATCCCCCTTTTTCCTGTGTCATCTCCAGACTAGAATTGAAGGCCTCGGCGGGAAGAGATTTGCAGTGCTAGGATCTGTGAACTTCAGGTTTGCCCCTTCCTGGAGGTGCTTTTCAGAGAAGCCCATGCAGTCACTCCGTGAGAGCTGCAATCCCAGTCCCACAATTGGTTATTTTTTTAAAGTAAGATATTAAGGTTTTCGTGGCAGACTAGCACCCCAAAGGTAATGTTTTTAACCTAGCACAGTTGTTCTAGATCAGGTAAAGACATCCCAGTGACACAGGTCTTCACAGGCACTTGGTGTCCGATGTCCTTCGTTTCCTAGATGTAACAGCCAGGTAGTGAGGGTGTACTTTCTGCTAATGAGTCATGGAATCCCAGATGAAACTTGAAAAACATGGTCAGAAACTACCAAATTTTAACACTGAAATAATTGCTCAAGGAATTTAAAAGCATGTCAGCAACTCCATAGGGAGTCTGACTAGTGAACTTGGCAAAAGAATTAATTCCTAACTGAATTTGTTTGGCCTATGCTTTCGTCAGGTATTTTTCACATCCCAGGTGTTATGGTCCTAATTTCCTTTGGGCAAAGACTAGGCAAAATAACAGAATGAACAGTTGCTAGATTTTCTCTGTGGAGGAAGAAGCAGGGATGAGGAAGAGGAAAATTTTAACTTCATTGAAAATGTAGACGAAAGTGAGGTTGAAGGCTGCAGTGATTGCTCAGTGACTCACGGAGTTGCAGAGTCTGATCTGATTCAGAATGAGGGAGGGGTGTCCTCAGAAACCCTGGTTTCGTAAGGCACTGCCACAAAGCCACTGTGGAATCTTGCTACAACTGTTGTAAAAAAAACAGAGAAAATTAGATTGAAGTAGAACCTACGTAAATGAAATGAATAAATTTTAAGTGTACAGTTTTTTGGATTTTACATAAGTAAAACCTTAGCCCAAATCTACACAGGACTATGCTGTCCAGTATGGTAGCTACTGCCTGCAGGTAGGTAGGTGTTTAAATTAAGAAAAATGAAATCTTCGGTTCCTTAGTCACACGAGTCATATTTCAGGTGCCCAGTGGCCTCATGGGGCTAGCGGCTACCATATCAGATGTTGTAGATATAGACTGTTTCTGTCAATGCAGAAAGCTCTGTTGGACAGAGCTGGTGGGGAATATCATGCAAACCCTAAAAGGAGCTCTTGGGCCCCTTTTCTCCAGGATCCCCTCCTCTGAAGATTCTCATATTCTCACCTCCACCATCATGCTTTAGTTTTGCCAGTTCTTGACCTTCATATAAAAAGCATCAGACGCTACATACTCCTGTGTCTGGGGATAGCAAACTTTGCTTCTTCCTGGGACGGCGATCCTAAGGATCCTTCTCTGGCTTACGTGCTTCCTCCCACGTAAAGATGCTCAGTGCAGCACCCTTGCCCGTCTAGTCTGTTGTTCTCAACCACGTCAGTCTTTGTCCCCCAGGGGACAGTTGACAATGTCTGGAACCATATTTGGTTTGCCACAGTTGGAGGGGTGCTACTGACACCTAGTAGGTAGAGGCCAGGGATTCTGCTAACATCCCGTAGTGCATAGGACAGCTCCTCACAACAAGGAATTACCCAGTCCAAGATGGCAACAGTGCTGAGGCCGAGAAACTCTAATCTTGTCCCGAGACGCATCTGAAAAACAAGTCATGTTGAAATATATTTGGGTGTCATTCTTCGTGTCCACATGGACTCTTGCATGTCATTTGAACCACTGTGAAAGGTGACTCCAGTGAGGCTCCTAGGTCTGGTTTTAAAACACACTAAATTAGACCAACAGATGAATGTATGATTTCTAAATCCATGTGGCTAATAAGTCGCTACTAGCTGTGAGTGAGAGAGGGGTACAGATGAGCCTGAAGAAGCACATCCTTCTCCCTTTTCAAGAAACCTCCGTCATAGCCCTTGCTGTCCCGTCCACAGCCTCCTATCTGCCAGCTGCCAGCATAGTGTGCACAGAGATTAAGGGGTGCCTTCTGAAGCCTGTTTTTTCACTTTCGTTAACAGAGAGTAAGCTGCCCATTGGGAGACTGTATTCAAGTCAAGCTGTCACAAACAAATAATAAAAATATGATTGCACTGGGGGGTGGTAGAGGGTTTGCTTACTTTTCTCTGTGCTTTCTTATCTAATAGGCTCTGGATTACTGCCACAGCAAGGGAATCATGCACAGGGATGTGAAACCTCACAATGTCATGATAGATCACCAACAGAAAAAGGTACCATTACAGTCAGGCAACAACAAGCCTTTCATTGGAAGGCTTAGGGCAGACAACACGTTGGCCAGTACCGAGGTGTTTTCTGGAGACTGAAGCTAGTTTCTTTGGCAGACTGGTGATGCTGGTATGTCTCCTGTCTCCAGTGTTGGTTTCTACTTTGCATAAGCATAATATACAAGGAAAGTAGACAGCTGCCCTGAATGTAGCACGTGTTTATTGCGGGCATGGTTTTCTGGGGGGCCTCAAGAAAGAAACTACAGCCGATGGTTTCTGCTGCTTGATGACCCGTAAGACCAGTCTGCCTGGCCTCAAAAGTGTACTTGGGTCCCTCCTACTTTCAATATCCAATTATGGTTGTCCCTGATTGGTGAGTAAATGAATCAACTAGTGTTAGGTTAATGAAAAGCTAGAGCAGCGCTTCAGTCCTGGAGTGGGGCGTGTATTCCCAGCCTTTTCAGTTATGCCTGGAGCTTACAGTGAAAGCTAACAGTGGGGGTGTCACACGCGTGGACCCAGAAAGAAAGCTTATTTCTCTTGATCTAGAGAGACTGATAAGCCAAGATAGTTTAAATTTAAAAAAAGAAGCAGCAAATAAGATTCCGAGTGCTCTGCTCTAGAGGTGACCTCTCCAGCAGTTGCTGAAAGTGTGATGTTTTAGTCAGTGTACTTGCTAACATTTTTTTATTTGGTCAGATAATTATCTAATGTGACATGGCCTTGCTCTAAGTTACAGGCATCTAGAAACACTCCTTTCACATGTTTTGCTTCTGTCACATTTGTAGCTGCGACTGATAGACTGGGGCCTGGCAGAGTTCTACCATCCTGCCCAGGAGTACAATGTCCGCGTAGCCTCCAGGTACTTCAAGGGACCAGAGCTCCTCGTGGACTATCAGGTAGAGTTGTTAGCCAAGCGCCTCTCGGCTCTTTTTATAATTCCTGAGGGGTTTTCCTTTTTCCTGATTTTTGTTTAGTCTATTTAGATAAATTCAAAGCCCAGCTTTAAATGACAATGTCTGGTTTTCCCCAGCTACCTCTCTTTTTCTAATCTAAAAGATTAGAAAGATGCATTTGTAACACCCTTGGCTGACTGGTTGTCCTTCATTCCTCAGATGTATGACTATAGCTTGGACATGTGGAGTTTGGGCTGTATGTTAGCGAGCATGATCTTTCGAAAGGAGCCCTTCTTCCACGGACAAGACAACTACGACCAGGTGAGCAAACACCCTCTGGCTCATAGCCATTTGGGGGCAGATGCCAAGAAAATAGCGAGTGTCCCTTGATAGGGTGCTGTCCTCGAGCCACTAAATATCACTCAACGTCTTCACATAAGCTTTTCTTCATGGTAAAGAATTTCACAAAATTTTGTCTGCAGTTACCAGGTTCTTAATGCTATCGTATGCCCAACTTCCAAAGTGAGCCTATGAAGTTAGGCACCTCCTTGTCTAATAAAACTAGACTCTATTAGATTGTCATGCCCCCATAATCATCAGCTTCTAGAAGATTATTGTCATAAGTTGTGTTATTGTTTTAAAGGCGGTTTGGAAATCTGCATGTGTATAAACTTGGTGTGTTTGGGTCTGCTGCCTGTCTGCTCCAGGCTCGGCTCTGTATCTGGTCCCTGGAGATTTAGTGATGTGAAGTCCTCTAATTCCTTGGTACAGCATCCTCATTGGCTTGCAGTGAGTTCTGAGCTCAGTGATTTGGTCACGTTTGTTTTGTGTTTCAGCTTGTTCGCATTGCCAAGGTTCTGGGTACAGATGAGCTGTATGGGTATCTGAAGAAGTATCACATAGACCTAGATCCACACTTCAACGATATCCTGGGACAGTAAGTAAGAGAGGGAAAGAAAGAGGGTTCAACTTATGCCATTTCAGAAGTGGAAAGGTTAGCCAAAGTCACGTTTAAACTCTTTCCCTTCTCTAATCATATCAAAATTGAGATAACCTTTTCACCGTGTATTTTTTTAACTTATTCTGAGATATTTGGGCATTGTTTACATGTGTGTTCTAATCATTTTGCTTCTTTAAGGGATAGCTTGTTTATCAATAGGGAATATAGGACAAAATCAATGTCATAAGCTTTGGAAAAAAGCTTTCTGGTATAGCACATTCATATTATAAGGGAAAATCTTAGCCATGATTCTTCTTTGAATAAGAGATGATTTCTTCTTATTCTGTGTAATGGATTTTCTATAAGGTAGCATATAGTCAATTACAGTGCAATGGTGTTGAAAGTAAATGTATTGACAGTTTTCAAACAGCATTTTATAGTATGTTATGGAACCTCCACATTTCCAAGGCTAGCTCTCTAAATATATCTGTCGAATACTAAAATTCAGTCACCTCTGTGCCTCACCCATGTTTGACTAAAAACCTGGGCCATAAAAAATAATTTAAAGAGGTTCTGCAAATTCTAAATCAAACGTAGAAGTTTTAATGAATTATCTTTATCAGTCACAGAGCACTGTCTTGTTCAAAGATGCTGTGATTGTAACTGGAGGTGGGGCAAGTACCAGTAAGAATGAGATTTAAGCAGCTTGTAATTAGTGTAATTAGTATTTTAAGGTTTTGTTGGTTTTAGCCCTACTGTGTAAGGAGTCTTATTGAATTGCATCTCAGAATGCTAATGCTTCCCTTTTCTTCTCAGACATTCACGGAAACGCTGGGAAAACTTTATCCATAGTGAGAACAGACACCTCGTCAGCCCCGAAGCCCTAGATCTTCTGGACAAACTTCTGCGATACGACCATCAACAGAGACTGACTGCCAAAGAGGCCATGGAGCACCCGTACTTCTGTGAGTCTCCAGGGGTCCGGTTTATTAAAGGAAAAATTCTTCTGTCCTTTATGTTTGAGGCCAGTCAAGAGAATTCTAGGTATTTGGATTTAATTTGGATTGAATTCTGGAATTTGCTCTCATTAGTGCTAGACCGTTGAGACAACTCGGCAGATCTGTTTCTTGATCCCCCAACGTGTTTGCCTGTTCACCGCTGTCGCTTTCTTGAGTCTGGTCTGTTTGACCATGCCTGGTGGCCCTGAGCTGACAGATCACAAGTATCTAAAATTTGTTTTTAAATGTATACATTTGTGTGGAAACCTAATCAAAGATCTCCCACCCCAAAACAAGTTACTAGTTGAAAATAATAAGGTAACGAATAGTATATTTTTAGAGAAGGAGCTAAGTTAAATAAATAGAAGGAACTTGAGGACAGGTCCGGAAAGACCTCACTAAAACCCTGTCTGAATTACTGACTTTCTTAGGCCTCATTTCAGAGTTTGTCTCCATAGTCAGCTAATGTGGTGGCTTCTCCCCACTGATAGATAAGGCACGTCTCACACTCTCCTCTTAACTATCGGCAACGTGAAATCACTTAGTTCGGTCAGAGGAGACTGAGAATAAGGGAAGTGAAGTGACCCGTCTCAATTCACTATCTGCAGTTGGGATGAAAACTTGCAACCTGTCTGTCGCTTAGCCAGTATGCTATCTTTGCCTCTCCTTTTGTCCCCTCTGGAGATTTAACTAACTCTTGCCTGAAAAATAAATTGCTATATGGTCTTGAGCCCACTGGCCCATAAACATTAGTAGACAGCAACTTTAAAAGGTCAAGTACGACTTGGATGTCCTCATTCCAATTTCTGGCACAGAAAGCTATTTTCACCCTTTGAGGTAGATTGAATTAACACCAGTTTACAATATGTGAATCATCATCTGTTTGCTTTTCTGAATACACCACATACTTCTACCAAAAAAATACATTTTTTAACTACTGTTGTTTAAAATCGATAGGTCTTCTAATGGCTCTTTTTGGTCACCCTTCCCTCGGAAGTGCTTATTACTGCACGTGCTCTGAAGATATCAGGGGTTGAGTATGATGCTAGTATCCGAGGGAAGTAACATAAGAAAATTAGTGGAAATTTTGAGCATTGGGAAGTTTGTATTTCTGTGCCGCTCTTTTCCACGCGTCTGGTAGTTGGAGTTGTGCTCTGAGGAGGTGTGAGCGCAAGTCCCCCGATCGTTTTTTCAGTGTCTGGTTTTTTTTGCAACCTTAATTCTGTCATTTCTGTTGCCCTCCTGATCCTGATCTCTAGCAGCGTGTCTCTGTCTCCCTGGGGAGGGTTGGATTTGCTATGATGTTCTCTTCCACACGGACCAACCCTGATTCTGCTCACTTCCATCCGGTTTCCTTGCAGACCCCGTGGTGAAGGAGCAGTCCCAGCCCTGTGCAGATAATGCTGTACTTTCCAGTGGTCTGACAGCAGCCCGATGAAGACTGGAAAGCGACGGGTAATGCGGCGTCGATGCTTGCCAATAAAACCAACCAACCAAACACAAATCTTGAAGGAAAACTACAGTGTGATAAAAAAGAAATTCTAGTCATTCCTTCTAAATGCAAAGAAGAGTAAAGACCTAAAAGTCTGTCAAAAAGAAAGAAAAACTCCCCAGTACTAGTCTCCAGGGAGCTGCCGCCCTGGCAGCGTGGTGATGCACATAGTTCAGGATCTGAGGGGCCTCTCCCTTTGGAATGCATGGGAGATGAGACACTCGGAGTTGTTGTACAGTTTCCTTTATTTAATAGGAGACCACTGTTGAGTTCACCCGTTCGGTCAACAAGCTCTGAATATCTGACTTCCTATCTATTCCACTGTGGTCTGGGTTTCCTTGGGTGAGATTCAGGCCCACGTTTTAGCAACACGTCAGCAGTCTGTACTGACACACCAGCCTCATTTACAAAAAGGAGATATTACAACAGTGACAGTATTTTTTTTTAAAGCTCTTTTACAAATTCATGTTTTATGTATTTTTTTATGACATGAGCTCTCTAGGAAATGAACCTCGTCCCTGCAGTTTCCTTCTAAGTATTCATTTGGGAGAAAGCTGCAGTCACGTTCACGAGTCCCCTTTTAATGTCGGCAAATGTCACTGTAGACCTCATGATGCCGTGCGTAGGTCCACCTGTCTCAAAACTTAGATGCTAAGTGCATCGCTTAGAGCTCACTGTAACCTTTGTTGATTTGCCTAACCATAAAATCTTGTTGGTATTTTTTTGTGTAGCTTTTTTTTTTTTTTTTGGCAGCCTTATAACATGAGGAAACCTCAGTTTCCCAGCACATCCCTATGTGCACTATTTTAATGCATCTCTCTGAAACAAAGACTTTTTTTGTTCACAGCCATAACTAAAGCTGGAAAAGTCAGTCTTTAGGCAGGTTGGGGAGGGAGAAAAAGGTCCTATTAGAATTTATTCAGGAATGACCTATTGGGTGAAAAAAATGTTCTTCCCCATCCCTTTTTTGCCCGTTTCTATTCCCATGAGAAATAATTTTCCACTGTAATCAGGGTAATCTGCGTTGTTAATCTCTGATAGGTAAAAGATGAATGTGATGGCAAAGATGAGTCTGTCTCGCTTTCAGGGACTGGCGTTGTGTGGGGAGGGCCAGCCCATGACCCAGGTGACAGAGGAGCTTGGGGAAGGAAGTAGAGCTCCCGGAGCAAGTATCAAAGCTTGGGATCCATTGTGCTAGCCTTCACGTTAGCAAAGGAAGCTAGATTTTGTTTTAAAAAAAATAGGGCTGATTTCATTTGGAGACTTGTCACCAACAAGGTTTGCAAGCAGTCCCCTCACCCCGGCTGCAGAGCCATGCCACAGCTGTGGGGACTTCACATACCGAGGCTAGAGCTAGGGGTGTCTACCACCACATCACACTTTAGGATTTCTTTATTAACTATTTAATAATGCCATACATTTTAATAAGGTTAGATTGTTTGTTCGAAAGCATCTGTTTACATTCCATATTCCAATAAAATCATATTGGTATTGGTAGCAGGTCCTATCTCTAAATGTAGATTCTATTTTTGTTGTTTGGTTGGTGGGAACTTAAAATATAAATAAAACTCTTATTACAGAGTTGAGCTTACAGATTAAAAAATAAAAATAAGATCCCAAAGCCAGAAAATGCATTCAGTTAAAGTCCTCATACCAGTACTACTTGCCTGCATTGCACATTCTGTATATTAATGTATACATTCTACCTGAAAATTAAAGACAAGACATGAGTTCTTGGCTGAACCGATATTGCTATGTCAGGCAGTAAAACTCAGTGTTTTAGATTATCAAAAGCCTTCTAATGTCCCCTTTTAGGCAACACCGAATTGTTGGCTATTATCAGGGAGATGTGCCATTGTGTGTGTTTCCTGCCCCCCCTTCTCATTTCCTCCTTTGTCTCCCATGCCCCTCCCCACCTTTTTTAAATTTGCCTGTCTGGACCAGGCAGGCGGAGCCTACTGGAGGGTCTTGGTGAAGTTGTAACCCTGTTTCTTTCCCTTGGGTCCCCAGAGACAATACAAGCACCTGGAAAAGAGTCAGGTGATTTACTGGTGCCTCTCCACCCTTTGGTTACGAGTTAGCAGGTGCAAACAGCCAGCCTGCCTGTCCTTGCGTTCCGTAACGGCGGCTTTGACACGGGAGTAGTCCTTCCTTTTTATGCATACGGTTTACTTTTCTACCACCTGTGCTTTTACCTCTCTTCATGCCTTAGACGTACAGCAGAACTGAGTTTAAAATGCTCACTCCTTTCTGAGTCTGGTCTTGACACCCAGCTTGCTGGCCAGTTGTGACTGCAGGTTTTCCCCCAAACTGAAGTGAGTCTAGTCCAGACCTTTTCTCCTTTACCTGTCTCCAAAATCATTTTGTGTCCAGATGGACCTAGCTTCTCTGAGATTTTAGAGCATTTACCTGGGTCAGGAGTGGGTCTTGGGAGAGCTCCAAAAGAGGGATGTGAGCGCGCGCGCGTGCGTGTGCAGGAGCGGGAGTCTGGTCGCGTTTAGAGTAAGCCACGGTAGGTTTGCCCACCCGACGTCCTTTTCAGCATATTTCTTAAATTCATCTCAGTACTTTTCATTAGACATTTTGTTTGCTTCATTACCTTATAACAGGTTAAAAGTGCCTATGATAGGACTTAACTACTTCCTAAGGAAAAGCAAAAAAAAAAAATGGGAGCAGGGTAGTGTTACACTGTCATCTCAGGTACTGCCTGTGTTCAAGAACACAGGCCTGGTGTGAGAACGAAAGGTTCCTGTGCCACATACAGATGGTACATAGTCCGTTGACCACAAGTGAGCACAACTACAAGGTTTTGCTTCAGCTGAGAAATCCTACGCTGAGAGCAGAACTGCTAATATTTTCATCTGTGGTTTGCTTGCAGTTCACTCTGCCCTGGATCATATCAGCTGGTCTGCTCCCATCCTATCCGGTCCCTGTGGTAGGTGCCTGGGTGGGAGAAGCCATCAAATGAATAAGCGGACCAAGCATTTCCGGGTCTCCTTACCAAGTAGAGGAGTGCCGAGGCCAGTTCTGTGGGCCGCTTAAACGTCAGCCGCTCCGCTGGGTCTCCGAACACACGTTGTCTAGCACGTCGGTACCCACAAGGCTCAAAGCAGTGGACTCCCTTGCAGAGAAGGAAGGTACTCTCAGGCTGACCAATCAGGAGGCAGCAGAGCTTGTAAGCCGGAGGTGGGGGGGAGAGGCTGGGGTAGGGGGCTGTTCAAAGAAGAAAGGGAGCCAATAAGCAAAGCAGTCAAAGGTGGAGCTTGAGAGAGCATGACTTCTTGAGCGGGGAGAACTAGGGGCCACGGAGTTCACGTTCTGGAACGTGGCCTGCCATGGGCTCTGCCCATGTGCCACTTCCAGTGGGACTGAAAGGGGGTGCTCTTGAGGCGGACGCTGAGCCCCAGAGAGCTGGCGGCCGAGGGTCTCAGTCTGTGCCTACTCAGGGAAATGACTTAGGTTCTCCCAGGTGCTGCACTGCCGAGGAGGGAAGCAAAATTATTTTGAGATAAAAGCTTAACAGTTGGAAGAATTGTTATATGTGCATTGAAATGGACCTAAGCCCCGTAAACGTTTAATGCCGGTTCAGATTAAATGATTTGTTTAGAAACCTGTGTTACTGCATGAGCACCCACAGGAAAAAGCAAACTTCCCTCCTGCAAATAAATAGGAGTGGATAGTAACTTATCAGAGTCAAGGTCATTAAAATAGAAACCCTTTTGAAAGCAAAGGGGTCCACATGAGCACACAAAGCCAAAGTTTGTCCGTGAGCTTAATAAATCGGTAAGACTGAATAATGTCCTGCCTTTAAAAACTAAGCGCAGGGTGGGAATGGGAGAGGGAAGGTGGTGGGGAAACACCTAGCTAAGAAAACCAGTAATTACACGCTTTTTAAGCTACATGGATGTGTTAACGAAAACGACCCCACGCAGGCTTTGGAGAGGCTGGGGAAAGCGATGAGGCGGGATTATACAGGTGGTGCATACTTTTGTGTTGAGACTCAACAATGTGCTACAAATGTGATACTTAATCCTGAACTACATGTATTGAGGATTGTTTCAAAAAAGACAACTTTCATTGAATCAATAAATTAACAGTTTTTCACTTGCTGGCTTTTCTTGCTGTATGTGGTGACTAAGAGGTTGGGACAGAAATCTTGGCACCCAGTGGAAAGCTTGGATAAATCTTCAAGAACCATGGAGCCGACTTTACTTCTGTTTGCAGAAAAGCAACGCTGCCTGGTTGGTGACCCTTTACAAATGACTATTTCAGACACAGTTGGCCACCTATTTGTATCCCTGGATGACTGATGTATGATTTCTGTGCTGCTGCCCTTAGAGGAAAGGAAAATGCTATGTTAAATCCTCTTTCCATAAATAAAAATGTTGATCATCACCAGCCTTCCCGAGTGGGAGACAAGCCACTGCTCCGAGGACCATAAGCTTGCGTTTCCTGTCTCTTGGGGGAGAGGAGGGGTAAACCTTGGACTGCAAAGGTGTGCATATGGTGGTTGCAGTTAGTTAATCACCTTGGTGTGAAGCCTCCTTTAGGAGGAGAGGTGGGACAGGTGTGTCGTGGAGGGGATTATTCGGTTTCTTGGTTCTCACTTCTGAATCACACACCTCTTGACACCTGCTTCTCGGGATTGGCCTGTCGTATTGCACGACTGGAACCTTTGTGGCAGAGTGTTCTGCATTTGTGACAATCTCTCCCCACCCCGTTCTGTGCATCACTAGCGGACGCGCTGGTGTCTGGCAGATGGCGGTGTCTTTAATTAGTGTGTTTTTCTCTCCCTGATCCTTCTGTGGAGTTGGACGCTTGGAAGTCGGTTGCTGGAAATGCTTAAGGGCAAACAGTAGAGCCATTTTTTTCCTTAACTTTACGCACCCTGTGGGCTTTCTCAAATACTAAGCAGTAGTACCCTTCCTTTACCCAAGGGAAGTTTTCATGAAATGATGTCTCTGTGTGACAGCTTCCCAGGCGCATAGTTCTTTGCCTCAGTGCTGTGGGACTGTTCTGAGACATGCTGCTAGAATTCTGTGGCTGGCATCTCACCGCCCACTGGACTGTGCTGGACTTGGACGGGGAAATAGTGTGCAGGCCATGCCAGACAGCCAACTGCAGGGAGAGTTAAAAACATTTGAGCTCCATTTTCTCTCGGAGTAGACTCAGCCCTTTCCCTGTGTAAATACAGTCATCTAATCCTTAGTCCCAGGCTGTCCTCAGTAAAGTGGATCAGGTCTGATGGGGATCAGGGGGTGGACTGCCAACCTCGAGGTTTGGCTTGCATGGACTGGTCAGCATCCTGGACCCAAGAGAAAGGGAAGAGACTCGGTCACGTGTGGTGTCCAGAGCTTCCCCCTCGCTCTCGCGGAAGGCTGTGCAAAGACTGTCTCTTAATAGTGATCAGAAGAGGAAGCAAAAGGGAGGTACTATTGGAAACCCAAAATCATAGTTCTTGCTAGGTTTTGCACAAAGTGGCAAGTCAAGCTTGCATACTATTCCCAGCTTTCTTCAAAAGAAGGAAGCCATGTGCAAGTGGAGGCCTGTCCTCACTCCTGGTCAGATTGATTAATGCCATCTTTCCCCTCCTCCCGTCTCTTTCCCCAGGTCTGTTGCGGTTCCTCCCACTTTTCCATAAGCAGAACGAGAACCAAATCAAACGTCTTAACGTGTGTAGAGAGATCACGTTCCGTGAGCAGACACAAAACGGTGGCGGGTTTGGCAAGCATGAACTAGACCAACCGAAGGGCAGCCCACCACCGTATATCAAACCTCACTTCCGAATGTAAAAGGTTCACACGCCTTTGGCTTCCTGTTGACTTCCTCCTGACCCAGAAAGCATGGGAAACGTGAAGGGTATGCAGAATGGTTGTTGGTTACTGTTGCTCCCCGGCGCCCCTTGACCCGTCCAGTGGCCGCCTGTTTTCCCAGCAGACCACAGGCTCCACAGCGGGGGAACGGGGGCATATGTGGCATGATGGGCAGTTACATATTATAATTTTAAAAGTATATATTATTGAATAAAAGGTTTTAAAAGAAATGTATGGAGAGTTTTCAGTATGGAACGGGCTGTTAAACGAGACCCGTGGTCACAGAGGACTGAGAGGAAATTGAAGAGCATTTGTGCTAGGTTCTAGCCCGAGGACAGGGGACATCCCTGAGGTGAGTAGGGTCGATTTAAGGACGCCGTTCACAGAAGTTGAGGGATGATGAGCTAGTCCTGGTGATTCAAGGAGTCTCGGTTGCCAGCAAAGCCCCGCTTTGCCTTGAACACATTCATTGTCCCTTGACCCCTCCCTCCAGAGCAGGTGAGTCACTCGGCAATGTAGGTGGTAGGTAAGTGTTACCTTGTCCCCTTTTCTTTGCCTTTGCTCTGTCTCTGTATTTATTCCACTTACCGATCCTGTCCCCTCTCCCTATGCTCCCTTCTGAAGAAGCATCTTACCTCGGAGGATGGTTGAGTCTGCTGTCTTGAGGCAGGGGAGGGGTCCAGGGTTCTGGGTCCAGATCCAGATCCGAGGGCCGCTTCTGAAGCTCCGGTGAACTCAGTGTAAGCAAGGACGGAATGGAAGCACCAGTTGTGTTAAGTGAACAAAACCTATTTTACAAATGAGACTTCCGTCGCTCCCTCAGTCCTCCCCTCCTAGGACAGCTGTGCCAGCACAGGGAAGGAAAAGCAACAACCTGGTGGCTGCCCAGCCTCGTCTCTGGCCGTGGCCCGCGTCCTCCCACTGCCTGTAGATGGCAGAAGTGACAGGCAGACCCCAACACCCGGGCGGCTGGGGTGTGGGGCGCCCACTTATTCTCCACAAAAGCCACTTGGTCCACACAACATTCTCCTGTCTTCTCTGCTGCTTATCCCGAACAGGTGACTATGGGAACCCAAGTATGGATGCTCAGTGTTTGAAGCAACTATGGGGGGAAGCAAAGAGGCCCCTTAGGGCCACCACAGCATCACAGTGTCCCTTGGACAAACTTCTGACATGTCCCAGCAGCTCCTCAGGTATGGGAGCTCAAGATTGCATGTCTTGAGCGAGTGAGGGCCCGCAGGCCCACCGCCAGCAGACTGTGAGGCCAACGGGACACCGAATGGATGGACTTGCTGCTTTCCAGCTCTGTCACCGGCCTGCTGTTCTCAAGCGGTTTCCTAAGGCCCTTTTTCGACTTTTAATGTTCTGCAGATTCCCCTTGGTCTCCCAGACCTCTGGGGCAGCATCTCGACACCTCGCTATGAGCGTCTTCCTGAAGCTCCTGTGGACGTGGCACTCTGTGCGTGCGTGCGTGCTTATCTCCGTCACCTGTCATCCTAGTGCTGACACACCAGTGTCCCAGGGTCTTCCTAGACGGAAGCGGCCTCTCTGGAGCAGGTGCACAGTAGCCAGTCTGGGATTTCTCTAGATGCCGTGAAGGATTTGAGCGCCAGCTTCGTCCTCCAATTCCCGTTCTCAACCAAAGCGCCCTGTAACTTCCCTGTGTGAAAGTTTTATTTTCCAGAAACCTCTCAACCAAGATAATCTAGGTCTTTGTGGGTGATGATTGTTCGGTGGGAGAGTGTCTGGTTGTAGAAAGAAGAGGATGGAGGAGTTTGGGCTTAGGCGGTTTGGGCCTTGAGACAAGGGGACAAGGACCTTGTTACCCTAAGACCAGTCAAGTGCCCATCCACAACGTGCTCGGAAATTCGGATCTTCACATCTTTTAATAGTCCTGCTGGTGTTTGGGTTATTTAAAGTAATACTTAACAAGTTTTCCCGATTACCAAAGTAATGTATGCTCACTGCGAAGTACAGGTTACATCAGAGTAAATGATGAAAGCTTCCCCAACCCCAAACCACATACACACAACACGTGCAGAAACTCCTCTCTTGGAGGTAACCATGGTTAAATTGGTTGTATACCTTCCAATTCTTTTCCTATGGATTTACTAACATTTTAAACTATAATGATATTTATTTTTACAGAAATGTAACCAGACTCAATATTCTTTTTTCTCTAACTTGTTTTCACTTAGTTTTGAAAATCTCTACATATCTACCTCACCCCTTTTCATGGCTGCATAGTATTCCATTATGTGATGTGTCACAGTGGAAGCGATCCCTTACTAATAGACTCTTATCAGTATGTCTGTGTTGAACAATTTACACATACATTTTTACATGGTATGTATGTTTGTGAGATAAGAGAACTGCCGTATGATTTTTTTTTTTTTAACAAAGGACAGTTATGATTCAGAGCAAGCAGTCTTCCAGTCTCTTCTCTCACTGGTATAGGTTGGAACTGTGATGCCTTCAGTCAGGATTGTTGTAGGGCTCTGTCAAGCGCTTGGGGCCTGGTGCCCAAGCTCTGTGCCTCTCTAGGGGCCTGCAGAAATGTTTGAGACCTGGAAAAAAAGGCATTAGCTCTAACATAAGGAAGTTGTAAAAGAAATATAAATGTGATTAAATGTCTTTCTATTCCTGTGAACTTCATTAATGGTTAAATTCAATATTTGCTTTTAAAAACATTTTTCTCTTAATTAGTGAAGAGTCACAATCACCAATTCAAATAATTTCAAAAGCAAATTCTAAGATCTTTCCAAAAATTATAGGAAAAAAGTTATCGAATATGAAGAACGGCTGCCTTTTAGTATGTTCGCAGTGCTGTGGAGAAGCCTTCAAAAGTAAGCATGCAGAGGGTTTGCAAACGTTTTAAAATATCTCTGGCCAGAGGAGTGGGTGGCGGAATGGATGAGCAACGCTTGCAGAATATTCCACAAACTATTAGAATAACATCCATCTCAAAAACACTGTGCTAAGTGAAGAAGCCGGACGCAAAACGCTACCTACTGAATGACGCCATTTATATGATATTCTGGAAAAGGCAAAACTGTAGGGATGATCTACGGTTATCAGGGTTTAAGGGAGTTTTGAGGGGGAGAGAGTTTGATTAGGGGTAACACATGAAGGAATTTGGGAGATGATGGAACTGTTTTAAGGGTGGCGATGGTTATATGACTTCGTGCCTTTGTCAAAACTACACTAAAAAGTATATTTTACTGTATGCAAGTTTAAAAATTTAAAGATAACAATGTACAGAGGCCCAACAGAGTCCCATTTGAACTTCACTGTCAGATTAGTGGGAGCCTCATAAGCCCACCACTGGCTCTTTTACTAATGTCATCAGGGCTGCTGGAGCTGTAACCACTGGAGCTGGGGTTCAGTGGTCCTCCCTCTGCCAGCCAAACACACCAGTCATTCAGACACTCTTAGGTCTTTGCTGCCAGCTAAGGCAAAGCTCCACACCTCATTGCTATTCCTCCCCATCCCCATCAGCAAGGAGGCGTGAAGAATAAGCTCTGCCTTACAGTGTGTGTTAAGTTCCTCATGCCTCTTGGAGGCCAGGTGCTCTGAGTTTCTGGACTTGGATCGAAACGAATGGATGCTGTCCACTGGGATTTTAGCATCTGATCAGTGCTTTTGTGTATTTGGATTCTTATAGCTCCTCATGTTTTAAATAATATCATAGTTATTAAAGCTGTACATTTAAAAATCCAATTTGTCCTATGTCTAAAATCAACTTACAAATCTTGTTAAAACTACAAACTAGTTGGTTTTGTATATAAATACGAACGCTTTTGCTTAATTTTTGAGCAATGCTCAATTAATTCAAAACTTAATGGGTTAAGCCATAAACATTGCTCATTCACATAATCTGATTTTCTTAGACATTTCAAAGTCACCAACATATTTAATGTGTTTGATTTTTACACTTTCAATAGCTAATTTGAAAGACCTAAAATCTGATTAAATCTCTATAAGAACCCAAATACTAAATATCTAAGCCTAAACTTACAGATTCAATAAATCAAAATCTTTTAAATATTCATTGTTTATAAACTTAAATTTTTAGATATTTTTAAATTAAAATATCACAAACCTAATTTGAAATTCCTTTAAGCATTTCAAACTCAAAGTATTGGATCCTCTAACACATTGAGTTATCTTAGTTCCTTCAAATATCTTAAATAACAAGCTAATGTCACAATAATCAGAAATTTTTTCCTTATTTTGACATGGATTGCTGATAACATGGGTTTGATTTACTTGCCATAATCTCTGTGCGTGTTTTGACACCTCATTAAGGTGACATATTCAATCTAAATGCAGGACTGTGATTTGTTCATGGTTAGAGATTCTGGTCTGGACACAGGACAAGTTGCTACTTCTGTGATGATTCTATCTGCACTGCAGGCTAGCAGAGCAGGCCACTCCGTGTCTTGCACCTCATCCAATTATTTTACCTCCTCTGCAACTTTTAATCACCTGATTCAGGTCAGTTGAGTCTCTGTACCCACTGCCCAGACTATAACCACTTTACTGCTTCGTTAGATTCTGCTCTTTTCATTTATTACTTTTTAAAACTGACTCATCTACCCCATTCTAATTGTATAATCATTGAAGGAAGCAAGATTTTTCTTGTGTATTGTCCTTACATACCTTCCTGTTGATGAAAAGAAAACAGTCTTGAAGAAATGTGTTTAATGTGTTCTGTGAGAGACATCTGTAGTTTTAGGTTAATTTGGTCTACATTACCTTTGAAATAAAGGTAAATGTCAGAAGCTGCCATTTGGCTCTAGTTCATTCGTTCGTTCGTTCGTTCGTTCATTCGTTCATTCATTCATTCATTCATTTTGTGCCTGTCATGGTGGTGGTATTGCGCTGGGTGCTGTGACACATGCACAGAAGACAGTCTGCACCTGGAAGAAGCATGCCAAAATCAAGTCTACAATAGGAGCAAACTCATGTTTGCCAGACACTAATTTATGTTCTCCAAACCTTTGATTAATCTTTACTGTAGCCAAGGCCGTGATCACAATACATTTTGAACCTCAGTATCAGGAAGTACTGAATATGGTTCCCGTGGACATTCACTGAAAATGAGTAGTTAGAAGTAAGCACTTCTGTTTCTCCATCGGCTTGCTCATTGAAGGGCTGTCTATTCAAGGCACTTAAGCCCATATATATATGCTCAAGGTGTTTCCACTTTAATTAGGGAGATTGCATGGTCAGTAAAAGAAATGTGAGAAGGCAAATGAGATGGGTGGTCCTAATTCTGAGCAGATCTCTGTTGTCTAGAAGGGTCTGTTGCTACTGAGGCCAGGAGAGACAGAGCCTGGGCTGGGCCTGCAATGACCAGAAATCCCAAGTCTGTGACTCTAATTCACAGATTCAACACATAATTACCACATACCCCTTTTTGGTGGGCATTTGGTTTGGGTACTGGAAATACACCTATAAGCAAGACAGATCAAATTCTCTCAGAAGCTCAAAATCAAGTGCAGGGAAATAGATAAACAAATAACTGTATAGACTATCAAGTGGTTATAGTGTTATGGAAAAAGAATGAAGCAATGTATGGGGGATAAGTAGTTGGGGTTTTGGGGTGCTACAAAATTGTTTTCACTGCCCCCAAAGTCCTCTGTGCTCTGCTCTTCATCTCTTCCCACACCCCCACAACCCTGGCAAACACTGATCTTTTTATTATGTCCATAGTTTTGTCTTTTCCAAGATGTCAATAATTGGACTCAGACAGCCTTTTCAGACTGGCCTCTCAATATGCTTTTAAGTTTCCTCCATGTCTTTCCATGGCTTCATAGCTCATTTCTTTCTAACATTAAATACTATTCCATTGTCTGGATGTACCAGTTTATCTACTCACCTACTGAAGGACTTCTTGATTGCTGCCAGGTTTTCGCAATTAAAGCTGCTATAAACGTCCATGTACAGGTTTTGGTGTGGACATAAGTTTTCAACTCCTTTGTGTAATTACCAAGGAGCGAGATTGCTGGATCCTCTGTTAAGAGTATATTTAGCTTTGCAAGAAATCTCCAAACTGTCTTTCAAAGTGGCTGTACTATTTTGCATTCCCACTAGCAATTAATGAAAGTTCCTATTGCTCCACATCCCTACTAGCATTTGGCGTTGTCAGTGTTCAGTGGAACAGAATAAAAAATCCCTCAATAGACTCAAGTGCACATGAAAATCTGATGTATGATAATTGTGTTTCCCCCTAGGATATTTTGAAAAATTTAATAACAAGCGATAAATTATTCACTGGCCTTAGTATATAGAGTCCCCCTTAATCATTAAAAAATAACAGTTTCATATAAAAAGTTCTGACTTTCTACTGTCGTACAATTCATGTATTTTCCTCCCATGTCTGGAAATTCTGGCTCAGTTGTTCATGGGGTTGCTGTAAGGATTAAATGATTTAATAAAGGCTAAGGCGCTTAGTATAGTGCCTGACACATAATACATGCTCAATTGATGTTAACTATTATTAGCTCTTATGATGACGGAGTTAGCTGCAAACTTCTTTTTGTCAGCCACAATACCCATCACAGGACTGAGCACGGAGTATAGTATTTATGTAGATAATCAGTGAGTGACTGGTCTCCAACATTTTGGATTTCTTCCACACTTGGATTTCTTCCACACAGCTTATTTTATGTCTTTAAAAAGAATGATCTGAGTATTAATTTTTTAAAAGAACTCCGGCTGTTGTTGAATCAGCTCAACCAACTTGACTTAATTTTGTTTAATTTTCTTAATTTCTGCTTTTTCTCTTAATTTTCCAGCTTTCTTGTTTTCCAATAATGCATTTAAGGAGATATATTGTCTTCAGAGTATTGATTTGACTGTACCCCACAGTTAAGATATGTGGTATATGCTTTCTTTTTTATTTTTTTGCTTTTTAATTTCGGCTATTTTTTTCAATTACTTTTTTTAGGTGAGGCAACCCTTGGTTGACCTCACAGATTGCAAGGACCTTGTCAGCTTACAATCCCTTTTTGTTTTTTAAATGCCTACAGCATCTGGTCTTCCTGGTGGTCTTCCATCCCAGTACTAACCAGGCCCCACCCTGCTTAGCTTCCGAGATCAGACAGAATCAGGCTTGTTCACGGTGGCATAGCTGTAGACTAACTTCAGCTTTCTAATTGAATTGCTTACTGAGGATCTGAACAAAGTCTTTGCTGGTTAAATGAGAAGCTGAACTCTTTTAGCTCCAAAAGAAAAAGGACACTTGCTTCCCTAACCATAGTCAATGGAGGCAGCGGGCTGCCTCCATTAGGACAATAATAGTTGTTGCAGGTCCCTATGTGGTATCTTCATAGTGACCCTAACAAAAATTAAAGCAATGATGCTTACAAGGCTCTTAGCACAGTTATTGATCGATATTGGTTAGTGGCTTTACCCTTATCTTGTATTAGCACTCGCGAGACTCCAGGTGAGCCCTTGCTTAGCCACGCCACTTCACCGCGCTTTTCTCCACTTGTATTTTGTGCTTCTAACTCCTCCTTGCCCTCTAGGGGGCGGGGCCTGATAGTCCCGCCCCCACCCCACCCCCTCCAGGTTTCCATGACAACACGAAGTTTCAACAACACATTCTGTAATCCTCTGTCTCCTTCCGCCCGAGACTACGATGGGAAAAATAGTCCCTTGGCAACGGAGTTCTTTTCACTAGAAGGCGGAACTAGGGCGGAGCTTAAAGGCGGAAGGAACAGGAAGTTCGTGAGCTCTGTGGCGGGATTGGGCCCCGCCGTGTCAGGGGGCGGGCTCGTGTGGGCGGAGGGATCCATTTTAAGCGCCGGGCGGCCCGCTGCCTCCATTTAAGACGAGGAGAGTGGCCTGGGTGGCAGTTGCTGTGGTTTCTGTCCTGGGTTGCTTAGGTCTTCTGCAAGCTGAAACTCACGGACGCAGTGTCCCGCGTCCAAAACCGGAAGTCAGCAGCGCAGCATCCCTTGTTTGATCCAAGGCCGGCCCCTTGTTCTACCTTCGCCACTAGGTGCCCGTATCTCGGTTGCTCCCGCGCGGCCAAGGGTAAGGCCGCCTGCGAGATGTTCAAAAACACCTTCCAAAGCGGCTTCCTCTCCATCCTCTATAGTATCGGCAGCAAGCCCCTGCAGATCTGGGACAAAAAGGTAAGGGGCTGGGGCCGGCGGTGGAGCGGGGTGCAGGGGCCGCGCCCCGTCTTTGCTCGGGGTCTGGGGACCGGTAATTGTGTCGAGTTGGGGCCAGGCAGTTGTTGCCGTGCCCTGTCCCCAGCCTGGTGTGACTGAAGCGCGAGGTGGAGCGTCGTGTAAGCAGAGCTGCGAGGGGTACATGTGGGTGGGCGTGGCTGGGGTTTAAGTGTCCAGGGGCCGTGGTGCGGTTAGATCAGTGTGGTCCGTCGCCGCAGTCAATTCCTCAGAGCTTGGTTTCCCCATTTATATAATGGGATTGATAGTGCCTGTCTCATAGCATGAAATTCGTAAACTTACTTGAGATTGTTTTGGGAACGTATAGATGAAAGGAACTGCTGTTCATTGATTCCACAAATATTTACTGATGTCCTCTTTTGTGCCAGGCACTGTAGTGGGCACTAGACACAGAGCTTTTGTTCCAGGCATCCTTAACCAGCCAGAACCAGTTATGTTTGGGTTTCATTTGTTTGCCTCCTTCCTTTTATTATTTCTGAACGAGTCAAAATTTGGTGGCCTTTGGCACCTGCTCCATACACCCTGTGACTTGGGGTCTGTCCTGTGCCTTCAGTGTATGATTTCTCCATCAGGGAAATTGCCAAATGGTGATAAAAGTCTTGACTGGATTAATGAGTTCACAGCGGAGTACAGGCCTCATTATCTTTCTTCAGGCATCCACAAGATGATACTTTCACTGACCCCAGGAGATTGACCTTGTCCACTTTTGAGAGATGTTGAGTACAGGACATGTGTGTCTAGCACTCTTTGAGTTGATCTGCACTTTATTACATTGATATTTCATTTTATTTCCTTTCAATTCATTTGTTTGTTTATTTTTACGGTGACATTGGTTAGTGAAATCCAGTAAGTTTCAGCTGTACACTTTAACAATAAAGCATATACATATTTACACTGTGTGTGTTCCCCTCCCATAGTTAGATTTCTTTCTGTCACCACATATTTGACCCCATTTACCCTGTTGATATTTCTTATGCAAATTCCCAGTCAGCTGTACCCTTTTTTGATTATAAATTAGAGTAGGCACTCTGCTGTGGAAGACTAGTAATCTAGGATATAATGGTACTGCTCTCCTGGAGGAGAATGAAGAGGGATTGTATGTTGAATGATGTTTTTATAGAGATGAATGTGGAATAATCTAAATGGGCCTTTTATTAGTAATGAAGCCAAGAATTTTGGATTGCATCTCAGAACAACTTTCTGTCTTCCCTTATCCACAGATGAGAGTTTGAGGCCTTATAGAGATTGGAAAAGAACATGGCAGCCTGCTGTCTGTCACCACTAGGGAGTTCTGCATTCTGAAAGCAGCTTTGAGGGTGATATATTCATAATGTTATTTTTATAAAAGAGTTGAAAGATCCGAGTACAATGAGTTTGGGCCTTACGCATATATCAAAAATCTGACGAACTCTCTTTCACAATGATTCTATCCACAAGCTGATGCCAAGTCTTACATAGGAAAGCAGTTCCCTGAACTTTTCCCCTATATCACTGAGGTTTTCAGTTTTATTCACATTGAAATAAAACATTCTAAGCTCTGAAACTGCACCTCTACAAAGAGAACCTCGAGTGAGTGTATCAGGAAACTCGGTGAGAACTTTGTAAGTCTTCCCAGCTATAGCTTAGTTATGGGCTGTCAGAAGTCATGGAGAAAGTGGCCTTGCTTGCCACTTGAACCTGGAATTATAACAGTGTCAGTATAAGGCAACTGAAATCGAGAATGGGACTTGATCTAGGGAGAGGCTTTCAGAGCAAGTCAGGGAACTTACTAACACAGAGTTCAGTGCTAGGGGAGGCCTCAGCATTTCTATTAGGTGGAACTTTGATGATCAGAGTTGCCCATTTTAACCCTTCTGGGCTTGATCTTCTCTAGTGTTTTTATTTTTCAAATGCAGTTTTTTGACTAGTCAGCATGTTTACACACAGAATATAAAAGCAAAGTAACCATGGTGCACCGTGTCCCTTAGCAACGCCACTAGAGGTCGGATGGTACCCTAATGACATAAACAGGTGTGAAAACATTGTTCGATTGACTGTCAGGGTTACATGAAGTAAATTAAACAGACGTTTTGGCAAAGAAAACCTTTAGAAGAACACTCATTTTAAGCAAAATTCTTATAATAGTAAAAGTTAATTATATGTTTCCACTCTTTTTATTTAAACTAGATTGAAAAAGGTTTAGCTGTGGATTTTTCCCCTGGAGCAAGGGAAGGAAAGAGAGGAAAAGGGAAAGTTTGGGGCCAGATGCATAGGCTTCGATGTATGTGTCCCTTTTCTCAGCTACCTTATGAAGTCCTCAGAAAGTGTTGGGAATTCATTCCGGTCGGGGAAACGCTAGGAATTGATATACTTATCAAAGATTTACTGAGCACCAGCTAGGTGACAAGCGCTGTGTAGATTTGGGGAGATACGAAGTTAAAAAAGATATTTTCTCTGCTCCTGAGAATAAGGCAAAATTGTCATAAGGAAAGAGCTTGATGGACAGAGGGAAGGACTGTCCACGTTTATCTAGAAATGACCCAGTCAGTAGGTACATATTGGCTATAGTGCCTGTTTTTAGTTATTATTTTGATTTCACAAAACGTTATTATTCTCCTTCCTGAGTTTATGGAGAGAGAATTTCTGTACTTTGTTTTCTGTGAAAATAATCTTGGAAAAATTAGGTTTGGTTTCTCTTTAGGCTCTGTGTCTCCTTATGGATACGAGGAGTGGATGTCATACCAGTGAATTTGCAAACTCCGTATTTGTGAGTGTAGTTACATTTGTAACACCTGCGTTTATCAGACACTCTGAGGTCACAGCCCCTCTCCCTGTCTCATGCTTCAAATCTCACCTTAAACCTTATTTCACTGGGAGCTTAAGTGAACTATCTCCCACTAGACTACAGGTTCCTTAAGAGGAAGAATAGTATCTTTCCTCGAAACCCAAGTGCTGGAGCATGATCGGCTCTGTCCTATGTCCTGTGCTGTGTAACCTTGAGCAAGTACTTAACTACTCAGTTTTCTCCTCTTGTAGTAATGCCACCTCCTTCTCATGGTTATGGAGATGAAATGAAGATGTATGTAAGATGCTTCGCAATAGAGTTTTAGCACATAGTATTAAATCAGGCGGGGAACTGAGGAATTTGCCCAAGAGTAAAATAGTTTATAATTGAGCCCAGTATTCAGATGCCTAGGAATAAGAAGTACAGTAAAACCGGAATTCTGAAATTAGAATAATTTCGTCGTTATACCATGGCTTTCCTAGTCCAAAATCCTTAACATGGTCTGTGCCTACTTAGTTTCCCAGGCTCACCCCCGCCAGGTGCCTGGCTTAGCAGTGACCTCCTGCTGACCTGAGAGACTTCCTGTTCTCTCTCACCTTCAGGCTTTTGTACTTGCTGGTCCCTCTGCGGGGTTCACTCCTCCTCTACATCAGTCTCTAGGTCACAGCTTAAAGGCACTTCCTCAGGTTAATTTATATCCACTTATAGAACCTCTGCTATTTATCATACTCATCACTCTTGAAATTAGCTTCTTAAGATGTGTATTCCTGGCTAGACTGTAAGCTTCCCAATAGAGATCTTGTAATTTTTCAAACCAAGAGCTCAGGAGAACTTCGGGGTTTCTTAATGTTTCCTTAACTTCTGGGCCCAGCAAGTACTACATTTATTAAAAGACTCATATGTAACGTAAACATTATTTCTGGTTTGTAAAGAACATACCAGTAGGTTCTATTCCTACTTAAGCCTGTGTCAAACATTTTCAGTCTTTACTGGTAACAACCTAAAAGTCTATAGCTAAGCATGTTAATTCATTCATGCTCCTGTCTTTCTTTCCTCTCGCCTTGTCTTTCTCTTAGCTGCTCCTGATCCCCTGTTCCCAAACTAAATAATAGAATCTTTGTGGTTGTTGCTGCATAGTATTAGATTCCCATTCCCTGTTCCTAATTTAAAAAAACGAACAAAGCCTCTCGAAAAAAGTTCCCACGCCCTAGCTTCTAATTAGGAAACTTGGTTGGTCCATGTTAAACTGATGTAATTTCCAGTAGCAGTGGGAGCATTTGGATATGAAGGTAGTAAACTTTTTTCAGACTCTCCCTGGGTCCGTCTGACAATGTTCCTCATTATTCTGAGTAACAGCTTTCACTATAATTGGGTCAAGGCCTGGGTTTTACTTATACTTTCCCTTTCAAGGAAGAGACCGGTTACCAATGCACATAATTGCCCTTACTTTAACTAAGGGTGGATATGCCCAGAGCTGCCTGTCTGCTGTCTGGATAGTTTCTGTTAAGTGCAGCAAAGGGATAAAAAGCCTTTGACCTATTGGAGCCAGCAAGGCCAAGGCCTTGAGTCAGAGCTATGCCCAGTTCTCCCCACAGAGGTCTCCCTCTGCCTGTTTTCTGACTTAGAGCCCAGCCCCTACTTCAGAGCAGAAATGTTCCTGCTGAAATGGACAGCTCTAATGGCTTAATGTAAATTGGAACATGTGTCATTAAGACTAGGATGCCAGATGGCTGAGGGTTCAGCTGTCTGCCAGGATAAGTGGGTGGAGCCAGAAAAAAAATGAAAGGTGGGGGGTAGGGAATGAATACAACTCATGTGTTATTTTTAAAACACTTGTAGAAATATAGAGCATTGGCCAGCTTCCTTCCTATCCCAGTAGTATTTTTTTTCCCCTCAGCTTGACCCTCCTCCCTGGGGCTTACATTGAAAAAAAGAAAATCAGTGTTCTTTATTAGTTGCCCCAGCAACCTCGGAAAGCCTGGGAGAGTGGTTGCAAGAGGGCTTGATGGTTCCCTTCTCAGTGTCTGCTGAGCCTGAGAACCATTCTGATTTATAATTGTCAGTAGCCTGGGTTCTGAAGCTTCTAAAGTACCCCCAGCTCATGCCTTGGGGTGGCAGGGGATGGGGAGTTCATGAAATGTTTAAAATGTGAGATTGGCTTTATTTATTTAGTTTTGGAGGAATAAAACGCTTGTAGGCCACACTTTGGTAGTTGGACTGTGTCACGAAATACAAATAAAAGAATAAGTCAAAAACAACTTTCTAATTTAGAGAGGGAAGTAAAATTAAACCTGCGTCCATCCTGAGCAATAAATGCTGACCAGTTCATTTTATCTTCATTTCAAAGCCAGGCCTGTTTAGTGCCCTCTGAACTGGAAGGAGCTGAGGAAAGGAAGTTGATGCTTTCTGAGGCCGTATATCTTGATATATGTGTTTGTCAGAAGCTGGACTGAGGAGGGGGTTGCTTCCTGGAAGACCTTTACAGTTTAAAGCAATGATAGCCATATTATGTTGTCGGGTTAGTTAGGAAGACTTGCCTCATCGTCCATCCTCGTTTCCCCTTCCATCCTAGTTTTAGAGCCTGGAGAAGGGGTTTTGGGAAGTTTTCCACTCTTTAAGTGCTCATATCTCTGATTAATTGCAGCCCCCCAACCCCACCTCACTCTTGTCTTCCAGTGAGTTTGTATTTGCAGCCCTGTGAACTGTATAAAGGAGAAAAATCATAATTCACCAACAAATCAACTTAATTTGATTTCAAAGCTCAGGCAGCTTGTAATAGGAAAATACTCGTGTTTTTCTTCTTTGAGGACTGAACTTTCTCCTTGGGCAAAGCTGTCCTTCGCTTGTCTCACCGCCAGCCAGGTTAAAACTTTAGAAGGAGTGATGAGAATTCCTTTGAAAAAACTGCCTTGTTTCCTCTGAGTTCTCTTGTTTTGGGGCTACATTAATTAATTTTGTAAGAATTAAGTTTGTGAGTATGGTTGTTGAGATGTGGTTGAAAGACATTTCTCTTCAGGAAGTTATTGAAAGTCCAACTAAAAGCTCGTCTCTGAATCAGAAGTATCAGGCACTCAGTCCATCTTGGCTTCCGGTCTGTTGGCGTCCACACGCAGGATAAGGCATTGTTTTCTTCTGGAAAGACCTGAATAGTCAGATTTGCTAGAATGAAGTCATCTGCTATAAACTTTGAGATGGGCAGAAGGCGAGTTTCCTAACATTCACTCCCTTTGAGATCTGGCTAGGCTTTCTGGAGCTGAGGGCGCTTCTTGCTGACTCTGGCTGAGAGACCTTGGGGATGTAAGATTTGAGGCCATACTTTCAAACAATGTTGGATAAATTGCAACGTGTTGCCTTTTAGCAGGAGTAACCCTTGGGCCCTAATTACTTCATCCTTTCAATTTAACCATCTGTTTGAGTACTATGCACCTTTTTAAGAAAAAAATGAAGTTATAGTACAGAGAATAATTAGTGGAATGTTATAAAATTTGTGTTTGCTCTTATCGATGTGACTACGTCGCATTATTTGGGGATAATTTCTTGATTCATTCCTCCTTCACCACTTCGGCTGGGGGTGAGGTGGGCAGTGTCGGCGTGTGTTAGTTACCCAGACCCGGGCCTTCGTGCTCTTAATCTCCCTTGGAAAGAGGCCTAGAATCCAAAGAAGGAAGGCATCGGATGTCGCTGGCTCTGTTTGAGAAGCACTTCAGTGTGACATTTGTGTCTTGAGAACCCAAGAAATGCTATATCGGCAGCACTCCGGGGCCCGTTCACCCAGCATTCTGCCCCTGGCAGTGGGCACCACAGGATGACTTGCGGCACATCGGTCTTCCTGCCGGCAGCCTCATGGGCTTTGTGATATACCCCAGGACCTCTGGCTTCCTCTAATAGTCCAGGGTGGATATTTTATGCAGGAGTTTTTTTAAAATCTTCCTTGAAACTATTCATATGTGCCAACTCTTCGGGTGACAAATTCCAGAAGTCAGCAAATATTTGAATGCTTACTTTAGGCCTAGCATGGTGCTAAGCATTATAGAAGATACAAACAATGCTTAATACTTGACCCTTACCCTTGAGCATATACTTTTCTGAGAAGACAAGACAGTTGCATTTTGTAGAAAAAGATGGGCAGTGATGTCAGATGTCACCTGAGGAGGACCAGGCATACCACGAGTGGATCAGATTGACAGTGACAGCTCAGAGACTGATATCTAAGACAGAATGACATATTATTAATAATCTGTGTTGAAAAATACAACCATTAGACAGACTCAACACTGTTCTCACCCTATGCAAATTTAAGAAAAAGCCAAATGATTAATTGATTATGACAGCCCAACACAGCTATTTTCACTATGCCTAGGAAAAGACCATATTTGTTTTTGACGAATCCTGTTCTAAACCTGGTTGATCTTTTCCTTGTGTTAATACATTCAGCCCTAACAGTCCAGCCCTGTCTCAGAAGCATCTTTGCACATGCCCTGTCCATGTTAGGTGCTTAAGAAGAGTTTATTGTTTGAAGATAGTTCTTTCTAATATTTTGAGAGGAGGAAGCTGCATCAAATATTGATTCCTTCTCACTGTGTACCTCTTACATATGCAGGAAACAGTACAAAACAATGTTGGTTGAAGTGCAGAATTATGTCATCTGGGCCACATGAACCAGAAAAACAAATTGGAGAGAAGGGAGGTTGATGTGGGCTGAACATGCTAAAGAAGGCTTCTGCGCGTGGCACAGATGGGACGAGTTCACGCCTGAAAAAGTAGAAATGGAAAAGACGATGAGGAAGCACGAAGGAGTAAACCTAGGGGAACAATGCTTTTAACTTTTGGTTGCCTCCTCAGCGTCACTTAGTATTTGTCCTTCTGGCTGAAGCCGTACATGAGGCAGTGTGTGGGGCAGTGGAAAGCCTGGTTGTTAATCCTGCCTCTCTTACTTGGGAGCTGTCACTTTCACTCCCTGAGTCTCAATGCGCACATCTGTAAAGTGGAAACAGTACCACCTGCCTCGTAGTTGTTGGTGGTGGCGGCGATAGAATTAGGTGAGAGAACGTACGTGAATGTTCTAGTGTAGTAGGAACTCAGTAAATGTTAGCTGAATCTGAACTGGGTTGATTTCTTTGGGAAGAAATTTATCCTGATTTACAGATTGCCAAGTTGCCTGCGATTCCTGTGGTGGTGGATGGGACCCTGTAAGCGATAACAGCATGGTTTACTTACATAAAAGCTTCGACATAACATGTCACAAACTGCAGTGTTATTGCCTTGGGCCACCGTGGTTTTCTTTAAATGGTCCCATTCAGCCTTCACAATCTTAACAAAGTTGGTGCCAAATATTTCAGTGCTAACTTCTTTGAAACGAGTTTAATTTTCTTCCATATAGGTGCGGAATGGCCACATCAAAAGAATCACTGATAACGACATCCAGTCCCTAGTGCTAGAGATTGAAGGAACAAATGTCAGGTAGGTCGCCACTCTGTTCTCCCAGAGACATTGTACTCCAGGGGGCAATACACCAGAGAGATGAATGGCACAGACTGCCCAGTATGAATTCAGCTGCTACTTAGAGCTTACCTTGGACAGTTTACTTAATCTCCTCGGCCTTAGTTTCCTCATCTGTAAAATGGGGATAATAACAGTACATCTTCCTTATAGAGTTATTGTGAAGATTGGATAAGTGAATGCGTATAAAACACTTAGAATCTGCTAAACACATAGTAAGCTAAACGCTACGTAAGAATTAGCTATTACTAATATCTAACCAAGGGGTGTATGTGTGTGTGTGTGGCAGAACGGGGTGGGGTGTGTCGCAGCCATCACCCAGTGGGTGGCCACTGTGGTTTTCAGTGCCACAGTGGTCTTAGTTTTGGTTTTCTATCATTCGTTGGTTCTCTTGGACCAGAATTGGATCTTCTCTCACTGGAAGAATTTGCTCAGATCCATTGGTCTGGCTTTGCTTTTCAGCTGTTTTATTGTTGATGTCTAGTTCGTGTTAAGCTTTTGTTTCAGAGTCCAGCATTTTTTAAAGCATTGGCTGACTTACGGGTTGAGAGATTTATTGATCGACGTATCTGGATCTTTTAGATCTGCCTTCCAGTTTGTCCTCTTGGACCACGTGTTATGGCCGTGCGCGCCACACAGGAGATAAGTAGTGTGTTTACTGGTATTTCCTCTTTCTATAGCACCACGTATATCACATGTCCTGCAGACCCAAAGAAGACACTGGGAATTAAACTTCCTTTCCTTGTCATGATTATCAAAAACCTGAAGAAATATTTTACCTTTGAAGTACAGGTATGTATGTGCATATGCCTGCATACATACACTCTTGGCGTACTGGAGAGGTGTCTTAACTTGTAGGGGAAAGGTGGCCCCAGGAAAGGATCTTTATCTTTTCGTATGTCTTCTTTTCTGCTTTTGCTATACGCTTGATTTGGCCCTTATTATTATAACATAAATTTGGTATTAGTAATCAGAATCCAATGCCAGGTTTTAAAGAAACACAGTAAGCATCTAGAAAATCTAATCCATAGCTACAAGATTTCAAAGCTTAAGGGTTAGAGTCCTGTCCATTTGGAGAGTAAATCATTTAATACTGGGTTACTGATGGTCTCTATTCTAGTATTTTATTTTTCAAAGGGAAGAATGTTTATGATATCATCCTATGGTCTGAGAGCATGATGGGTGTGTCATATGTCATAAGCAGCTGGTGTTGTCTTGACAACAAATAAGATAAACTTGCTACTTCCAGGCCATCTGCATCTAATGTGACCTATGTCTGGTCTGTTTACTCTCCCTTGGGTCTCAGCCTTGGGAAACTGGGCTGTGGGAGTACAGGTCCTTGCTGTAGCAAGATTGTTTGCTGCTTCCAGGATAGAGTGAATGTGACTCTTGTCTATATTTGAAAGGTACTAGATGACAAAAATGTGCGTCGGCGGTTCCGGGCCAGTAACTACCAGAGCACCACCCGGGTCAAGCCCTTCATCTGCACCATGCCCATGCGACTGGACGACGGCTGGAACCAGATTCAGTTCAACCTGTCAGACTTTACTCGGCGGGCATATGGCACAAATTATATTGAGACACTAAGAGTGCAGGTTCGGGGTCCTTTTCCAGATGGAGCCCCAAATGGGAGAGGGGGGCGTGGGCCGTTACTGGCTTGTGTCCCATGTGACAGAACAGTGTGGGTTTCTGGCTCAAATTCCCAAGTTACTGTTTGGTGGGCTTGGACCTCAAAGGGGTCCAGGACTTATTCAGGATTCAGTGGGAGAAAACGATAAGCAAAATCTCCCTCTTGTCACAGTCGGCCCCCTAGGCCAAGCCAAGGAGTTGCAAAATGGATGCAGCTTTGACACACCATGGGGGTGGGGGCGCGCTAGGAGAATCGGCAAGTGAGGAAGGACAGTCACGTTTAGTCTCTCAAAACAAGTCTCTGCATCCACAGATCCACGCGAACTGTCGCATTCGACGGGTTTACTTCTCAGACAGACTCTACTCAGAAGACGAACTGCCAGCAGAGTTCAAACTCTATCTCCCAGTTCAGAACAAGGCGAAGGTACGCTGGCCTTCCTCCGAGGACCGGGCAGTGAGTCGGGGAAGCAGGGGCCTGGAAATTGCTCTGTTCTAAGAGCTGAGCTGCAGAGCCTCTGGACAAGGAGAGCGGAGAGCCTTTCCCTCTCCATCATAGACCCCAAGCCTTCCCCACCCGCAGCGCTGAGCCAGGAGCGATCTGTCAAGTGCCCGTTACTGCTCCCTCCACCTCCACAAGGTGACCCTGCCCCGTCTGAGGGGTGGGCGCCTGTTCCCACCTGCTCACAGGCCTTCCACTGGAGCCTCTGTCTCAGCCCCACGTGGCTTTCCGCCGACGGGTCTCCCCTGACCCAGTGGTGGGTGCTTCGTGCCTGCCTCTTGCTGACATATCTGCATTTCCCCCCAGCCCAGCATCCCCTCCAGTGTCACGGTGTCAGCGGCACTGATCATCTGTTTTCTAATGATTTAAACCAATGCTTCTTTCCTGTTTTGTTTTGTTTTTTTTCCTCCAGCAATAACTGGAATGCAGCTCAAGGGGTAGACCCTGAAAACTATCTGGAGGACAGTGCAAAAAAGAAATACTTGTATTAGTTCACTGTGCTGTGTTCTTTTGTCTACTACTTGGTGTCCCTTGTCGCAGACACCAGTGACCATGCCGTAAAGCCACAATCGCATCGTAAGTACAGTGGGGGATAAGCCGTCTTTTGATACCTGACTGCTGGAGTTCATCCTGCTGCCTGCCCCAGAGTGTGGGGAGATCCATTTCCCACGAACTTAGAGAATTAAAGATGTCCCATAAGGCAATATTTCTTTCTACGGTTTGTTCCTTGTTTTATATATTATCTAAATATATGTATATGCTGTGTAATACTCATCTGGAAATGAATAAAACGTTATATTCTTGGTTTGTACATTCGTTCTTAGTTTGTATCTTTTTTAATGGTGACATTTCTCTTTCCTTTGCGGTATGAAAATAGAATTCTTTCCAAAGACACCATGTACAGTCATGCTGTGGAATAGCCTGCAGTGAGCACTTAAAGAATAAGGCAGATCTATAGATACTGATTTGGAACAACTTCCAAGATAAACCAAATGGAAAAGAACACGAATAGTGTATGACTAATAGAGACATCTTCCTAGGAGTTGGGTCCTAAGTCAAGCTCAATACAAAATGGCATATAGTTCGGAGGCCATTAAACACCTTCCGAAGGTGTCATATTGTAACAGTGAGCACAGCGAGTGTCCCTCAGCACTGGGACAGGTCACCAGTTCCCTATTTGAGCTCCAGATAAAGTGCTGGCCTTGCATTTAGGAGCTTATAGGAAAAATGTTTTTTTTTAAACACCAGAATGAATGACATGAGAGAGCTTGCCCCACTCACACTCGAGGGCATGTGCTCAGTGGAAGGGCCTGGCACAGACAGTTACATTTACAAAAGCTAAACACTTAAGATACAGCTAAGGTATGTAACGTTTCTTGGGAAGAAGGCAATTTGGGACAGAGAAGAGCACGTGTAGGTACACGGAGATGATCCTGAAGGATACACCAGAACCAGAACACTGCTTTCATCTGGAGAGAATGGTTATTGTATCATATGTGCACTTTTTTGTATAAAAAGTATTTTTGGAAAGGATATGTAATAAAAATGTCAAAAGTCTAAAACAGAACAAAAGGCCATCATAGATCCGCATCCTCCCCAAGCACTCCCCCTGGATTTGGGTCCTTTCAACAGGGGTGAGGCTGGAACTGTCGACACCCGCCATTTTGACCTTGTTAGAAGTAAAAGCATGTAGCGCCGAATCCTTCGAATCCTTCGAATCCGTGCAGTTAAATGGCGAGAAGCACTCTCTTCCCAGGTCCTTCTCTGCCACCTGCTGTGGGTAATAAGCCTGACCAAATCTCTGAGGAGGGTGGGGGCTGCAGGAGGTGGAGGGGTGGGGGGGAAAGGTGTTCCACTGCTACCTTCTGTGACTGTTTATTTCTCACAGTTGTCAAGTGTCTGGCACTCGAGGGCTCAGCCAAGACGTTACTGCTGATGATCCGACCGGAGCTACCTTTCCCATGGAGTTACCTCTCACCTCTGAGAGTCATCAGTTGTTCCGCGTCACAGAACAGCCATCAGCCCAGGTGACAGCCCAAATATCGTCTCGCTTCTCCATCCTTCACGTTAGCATTCCTGTCGTCAGACCCCATGTGCCTGTCTCCCGAGCTCTCTAGGTTACAGTGGGAATCCTCAGAAGTGAGTGGGGGTGGAGCGGTCAGGGCCTTCAACAGAGCTTCCTGTCTCTGGCCACTGTATAGTGAAATCTTCCCTCCAATCTGGAGTCTATTATGGGATGAAAGATGCTTTTGTGGAGGCCAGAAAACCCGGTTAACTTTTCATCTCTCTTTGGTGCCGGGACACCAGTGAAGTGCTCCTGAAAAATACAGTTCCTCACTCTCCTCCACACAGAGCCCCCTTCACCCTGAGGCACTTGTCAGACTATGTATGGGGATTACCTCACCACCCTCTTTGGGGTGGAAGGCAGCAGCTGTTGACTTCCCAGATGCTTCACATATCCATCTGAGAGGAAGTGAGGGGGTGTGAGGGTGATGGGATGTATTATCTAAGCTGGCCCCGGGCCACTGTGGATTGTGGCACCAAGGACTGCTCGGCCCCTTGCCCTCTGCCCCTTCCAGCTCTAGTTGCGAGGTCGAGGGAAGGAGGAAGGACGGGCTTCAGGGGTGACAAGCCTCCTGCATAGAACTGGGGCCCGAGGGACCTCCGACTGGAAACGAGCAGGCTCGCAGTAGTCAGCTCCTTGGAAGGCATGGTGTGTTTTAGAAGGCATTGCCTTCCAAATGGGACTGTTTGTTAATTGGCATGAACTTGAGAGGATGGTGTGCAATCATACCCATCAGGGCTTGTCTCGGGGGAGAGCAGATTCACTATAGCCCTTATTTGCCACTGGTCCCTTGGCTGCTGCCCCTGCAGCCAGGCCAACAAGACCCACTGTGCCAGACCAGCCCCCTCCTGGGGCATTTCTCAAGGAGACACATATACCAGGCAACAGCCCCCAAGCTGATTTCCCTAGCACCTCAGCTGCTTTACCCAGAAGCCTCAAGTGTCATGGAATTCACTGAAAAAGATCTTGGAGCTCTTGTCTGAGTCCCCTCTACCCCCATTTTACTGAAGAAGACACTATAGCCCAGAGAGACATAGCTAGCCCCTCTAATAGTGGCAGGGGCGGAACGAGGACTCGGGTCACCTGATGGGAGTCATATGCCAACTTTGTCCTCCTTTGTGTTGGCACCCCCTGCCGCCTGTGTGGCTGGCTCTGCCCTTTTGGTAAAGGGCATTGACAGGTCAGATAATGTCCACCTGGGTGGCTGGGCCAGGCCAGCCTTGGCTGCTCAAAGACTAGACTCAGCTCTGCCTTGGCAGTGAGGGCTTGCCTGGTTCATTACTCTGTAGTCATACATCAGGTGAACTCCAGGGCCTGAGGCTGAGGGTAAGAAGCTGTGGGCCGAAGGTTTGTGTTTAACTAATGGACCACAAAAGCAACACATGCTCATGGGAAATTCAAACTGTACAAAGACTGTGAGGTAGGGCAGAAGTCCCAGTTTCCATTCCTGCCCTGAAGCTGAATGGGCTAGGCAAAGCTGTACCTACTTTACAGGTGTTTGTTGTACTGAATCATCACAACACTGAAACGGGACCTGCTACTGTGATTTTATAGATACCGTTTTACAGATGCAAAAACTAGGCACAGAGATCAACGTGCCTGAGCTCACACAGCGATACCCCTGGTGGTGGTGGCAGGTCTCAGACTCGAGCCGTTGAACCCCTGCGCTGGGCTCTTCAATCACTCGACTTTTGTGACCTGTTATTTGCTCATCAACAGAATTAGCCTGATGATAAAACACGTGAAACGTGCCTCAGAGCTGGGCTGGAAGAGGATGTCTGTGAACGATAGATCGGTTGTGTTATTGTCACACAATGGAATATTACACGGTGATCAAAAGGGACACATTACAGCTAGACGCAACAGCAGAGGGAACCACACAACCACAACGCAGAGTAAAAACAGCAAGGCACAATATATAATTGTATAGAAATGGAATTCCATTTCTATACAATTTTTAAATAGGCAAAAAAGACTCGTTCTAGGATGCATTTATAAGTGACAATCTATATGGCAGGCACAGGACTGAGTATCTCAAAGCTCAGAGTGCTTTAGCTGGAGTTGGGGGTGGGGGAATTACATACACAGTTGAATATATTCTTTTGATTATATTTCTCAATTTAAAAAACCGTCGAATTTAGGTCCTGGTCTATTAAAATGCGGGCTCTTGGGGCCGAGCTCATTAAAATGCAGATTCTCTTTCAGGAGATCTAAATCTGGCCCAGAAATCTGCATGTTAACACCTTCCTCTGGGGATTTTTGGTGTTTCTGTCACTTGAGAAGCTGCTCCAAGTTGGAGCGAGCAAGAGTTAATGTGATACTTCTTGAGTAGAGGCAGGCCAGATGCTGGGAGGGAAGAAAGCATAAAGCAACCTTGCCCCAGGCACAACTGCAGATAACAACCTCCCCCTGCCCCCTAAAACACCTTATGTTGCCTTTATACAAAATTCTAGCATGTAACTTTTATCTCTCTACCTTTTCCACAACCTGGAAGTGTGGAGTCCTGCAGCGCAAACCGTGAGTGCCTCTGGGCTGCAATAGAGCCCCTCCAAATTGTAAATCCAAAAGGCATCGAACATCTGGGTGAAGCATGAGCCTTGGAAAAATTGTGCCTCTTGGTATCCATGGTATCTGAATCAAAGCAGAAAAAAAAAAAACAACACTGCAAGGGATGGGATATGGAAACACACTGGGCAGAACCCCTTATTAAAGGGGTGGAAAACATCACTGAGCCTCTGCTATGTTGCTGCACGAGGTGATCAATATTAATAATGGCCTGCATGAGTTCATCACTTGTGTTTCCCCCAGCTCTTTCCTCCATCGTGTCTCAAGTTGTTAATCTTCCTGGTATTTGGGAGGGAATACAGTAAAAGCAGTAAATACAGTAGAATTGGTCCACACATGACTAGCCTTTGGTTTCCAAGTCACCCTCCAAAGCCGTCTCCTGTCTTCTGAGATTGTCCTCATTTTCATTTGAACCCTAAAGCATCCTTCCAAGCCTGGGACCTCTTCTTGGTACTGGGAACTAACCTAAGCCAACATGTCAGATTCTGGGTGACCCTCAGGATCCTCCAGCTGTCAGAAGAGGGGGAAGCTGTCCTCTCTCCCTCCAAGCTGGTTACCTGGGGCTGTGCTGCGAAAGCAGATCTCATCCCACAAGTACAAAATTGATAGTGAGTGTGCGAAAAAGACTCATGCCACCTGTTCCTAAAGCTTGGCGAAGTGTCTGTTCGCTCTCCACGGGGAATGTGGGGATGTGTGGACAGTAGGATCGGACTGAGAAAGCAGGATCACATGGGGACCCAACGCTATGTGTCTGCAGGCGAGGGGTGGGACGAGCTGCAGGTCCTGTGGGAGTTCCAGACTGAAATGTTCCGAAGGTTTTAGGTGGCTGGGTTTGCCAAATTCTTATGCCCCCTTTTTAATGGGGACAGAGGTACCTACATAATGTTTCTGGCCAACCCCATATTGAGTTGGATTCGGAATCTCACCAATGAACAGGTGTCTCTGATATCGCTGCACTAATTATAGGGCATGAGAGATTCGTTGCCAGAGGTGGGGCTGCTTTTGGTCAGTGTGCTGGCGGAGGGGTGGTGGAGGGGAGACACTTTACACCCAAAGTTTCTTTCTGGCACCCTTGCCCCCAGGAAATGGAAGCAAACTCAAGGGAAATGAAAATCCTGGAGCTTCCTTAGCTGACCCAGGTGGACCACCTGCCCTCCCCTGTGGGGTTTGGCATTAGCTGTCCTACTGTACCCCCCACCTGCCCCCGATGAAGCCGTCGAGGCCTGCAGGGTGCTTCAGGGCACCACTCATTCTCCAGAAGGCTGAGTTCACCCCCTGTGAGGGACCCATGGCCGCCCCCCTCCCCTCCCGTTTGGGGCCCCATGGTCCTCAGAGCCCTGAGCTTTCTTGCCTCACCTGTGAAATCGTATAAAAGGAAAACTTCTGTTTCTTCTTCTCTGCACACTATCGATACTTCTGACACCAGATGTGTGGGTTTTCCCACAGCTACCAACTCTCGAACACCAGTTGGGTATCCTACAATTCAGTTCAGACACGATCTAGCTGGAGTTAATATCAGATGCCGCCAGTCAAGAGCTCACAAGACTGCCTCCTCCCACCTCAGACACCAGTTGCAAGTAGCAGGTCCCCGGATTACCTGCACTTCCTCTTGAGTTGGCTACAAATTGGGGATTCCCAGACACCCCCTTCTCAGGTTTGATAATTTGCTGTAATGGCTCACCGAACTCGGGGAAACGCATTTACCAGTTTGTTATATAATAGAAGATATGATAAAGGATACAGGCGAACAGCCAGATGAAGAGAGAAGCAGGGTGAGGTCCGGAAAGGTCCCGAGCACAGGAGCTGCTGCCTCCGTGGAGTTGGATCGTGTCACCATCCTGGCACGTGGATGCGTTCGCTGGCCTGGAAGCTCTCCCAGCCCTATACTAGAGGGATTTTTATGTGACAGCTTCATCGCACAGGCATGATCAATGATTAATTCCATCTCCAGCCCATTCCCCCTCTCCAGACAATGAAGGGTGGGGCTGCAAATTCCAAGCTTCTCGTCATAGCTGGGTCTTTCTGGTGACCAGCCTCCATCCAGGAACCCCCTAAGAGGCACTGCATTAGAACAAAAGACACTCCTATCACCCTGAAAATTCCAAAGGATTTCAGAGCTCTGTCTTAGGAACTGAGGCCACAGACTGACCAACTATTAGAACAAAAGATGCTCCTGGCCACTTTATTGCTTAAAAATTACAAAGGTTTTAAGAGCTCTGGTCAGGAGCTGGGGACGAAGACCAAAGAATATATTTCTTCCTTAGGGCACAATCTCACACCGTAACGAGGAGTTCAAGGCTGTGCAAATTCTCTCGGAGAAAGGGACCAGGCTGCCATGTGAAGGTTCAAAGGCCTTTAAAAAACAAAGCAGATTTTAAATAGGTGCTAATATGGTAACCACTAGCCAACTGTGGCTATTTAAGTTTTAATTAATTGAAATAAAATTTAAAATTCAGTCCTATCACACTAGCCACATTTCAAATGCTCTATAGCTACATGCAGCTAAGGGCTGCGGTATTGGGCAGTGCAGATATAGGAAATTTTGATTGTACAATGCTGTCTTAAGTGCTTGCATTAAACAAAATAAGACTTGAATTACCACCATCCCCCCCAACAAAATGTTCAATGTCGTATAATCATGTCCTTAATCAATGGATGTAAGCAAGCTTCTCAAATGTTAACGTGCATGGGAATCACCTAGGGATTTTGAAATGTGAGTTCTAATTCAGCAGGTCTTGCGGGGAGGCCCTGAATTCTACATTTCTCTTCTTTTTTACAGTGAAAAATTTTTATATGTAGGATTAGCCAGCTGGACTCAGTTTAGATGATCCCAATTTTGTTGGCAACATCCAAAGCATCATAGTCGAGAGCTAGCCGAACATATGCCTTCTTCTCTCCCTCAGGCCTGATCAGGGTGCTGACTTTGGCCATGTCAGTGTCATAGAGCTGCTTCACGGCCTGTTTGATCTGGTGCTTATTGGCCTTGGCATCCACAATGAACACAAGTGTATTGTTGTCTTCTATCTTCTTCATGGCTGACTCAGTAGTCAGGGGGAACTTGATAGCAGAGTGGTCAAGCTCGTTTCTCTGGGGGGGTGCTCTTCCGAGGATATTTGGGCTGCTTCAGAACCACCGTGTCTTGGGTCGTCAGAAGGTGGGTGACGTGCATGTCTTCTTTTCTGTGGCTGTGGACGCTTTTCGACACCGCTTGCTTTGCCTTCAAAGCCTTTGCTTCGGCTTCGGCTTTAGGAGGGGCAGGGGCTTCCTTCTTTGCTTTCAGCCCTCTCCCATGTTAGGGCCCCATGAGGCCAGAAGGCTCTAACTCCCTGAGGACCAAGGGGACCTGCCATGCCGGCGGCCTGCAATAGCTCTGCTCAGATGGGTGAACTGGATGTCTCATTCTCCCCTGTACTTGTCTTTTTTCACATGTCAAAATAGAAAAGTACAAAGCACCCATATTCCCACCCCACCCCCCAAAATACAGTTGTTACAATTTTTCATGTACCGCTTCCAGCGTTTCCATGTGTGTCGTTACGGCCTGTTAATTTGGTGGCCTCCAGTGAATCTTTCCTCCTAGTATTCACGCCTTGCCTAATTCCTTCCCCTGGTATTTGGGCTGGCCTGCAGCTTGCTGTAACTACAGAGTGTGGCAGAGGTGATGCGGTGCCAGTTCTGAGCTTAAGCCTTGAGGAGGCCTACGGTTTCTCCTTTTTAACCGTTGGAAGCTCTTGGCTCTAGGCTACTCTGCTGGAGCGATCTTGTCGGGTGACTGCATGGAAAGACACATGGAGAAGGATCGGGAGGCCCCATCTGTATGGAGAAAGAGAAGCATGGCCTCAGCTCCCAGCTGAACACAGCTGCACAGGTGGCCACCAGCAGGATCAGCCTCAGAATGGCCCAGAGATCCCAGCCAAGATGGAAGAGTCGGGAGGAAATAAAATGATAGTAGTTTTAAGCCAGGGAGTTTTGGGGTGGTTCTTTAAGTAACAATAGATAACCACGATGTGAGTGACACAGGACACAAGTAATACCCAGCCCCTCCCTTTTGGTGCCTCCCCCGTCCCTGCACTGCCTCCTTGTCTCAGACCCCAAGTGCCCTTATGCAGGGGGAGGAGAGGATAAATTAATGTACAGGAGAAAGCGGGTAGTATTTATTTCCTTACTAATGTATATCTCATCTCAGTTCCAAAAGCATATGAAGTGGTTTACCAAAAACACATTAATGAAAGATGTTCTTAAACGTGAAAAGGATGGCGGGGAAGGGAGAGGCTAAGGGTGGGAGAGCAGGAGTGGGGCCTGCCACGCGAAGGTCTGTGTTGCCTTGCCAGCTCTCAGGTTTGCTTACGGAGGGTGAGTGGCCTGGAAATGTGGCCTTGACAGCCCTGGTGACCAACGCCTGAGGGGGAAGGCAATGGTAGATCAGGCTGCCTCAGGAAAGGGACCCACAGGGCAGAGGGGTGGTCTGCAGCGGGAGGAGGAGCCGGCAGGTGGGAGGGGAAGTGAGACGGGCTGAGTGGCAGGGCAGAATGGCAGAATCAGGGCCAGATTCCAGCTTCCGGCACAGAGGGCCATCCAGAGAGGGAGCAGCAGCCCTGCAGGCAGCTACCTCCCTGTTCCTGGACTGACACGCGCCACGCCAGGCGCTCTGCGACAGGCACTCAGCTCAGAGTTCTCTCGGGCACCCCTCAGCTCCGTCGTGCCTCCCCTTATCCTTTGGCTTGAGCTTGGTCTGGGTGAGGGGTCCCTGCTCGGAATGAGGCCTGGCCAGTTAAGTTCAATTCCAGGGTCCGAGAGAGCCCCCCCGTCTCCTCCAGCAGAGGGTGGCTCTGCCTGGGGCCTGTGCCTGGGAGAATATTGTCAGAGACGGTGTGTGGTCAGGTACAAGGTGTAATTGCCAGTCCCTGAGTTTTGTTGGAGGGGGTGGGAGGATGGTGGAAGGCTCTGTGGAGGAGGCCTTTGAGCGGCCTGACGGTGTGGACACCCGGCCGTAAAGGGAAGGGCGATCCAGGCGGAGGGAGCAGCAAGAGCAAAGGCCCAGAGGCGGGGAGTCCAGGCTCCCGCTATATTAAGAGCACGTGGATCCTCTGCATCGACTCCCCAGCAGCGTCTCCAGGCTTGGGGGCAGGCCCAGCTCTGGCCACGTGTGGGCCGAGCTAGGGTGCTGGGCTGGGGGAGGCCACTGCCCTTCTGCTCCCCCTTTACCTCCTGCTCCTGGGGAAGAGGACTTTGTTCCAGGGCTGGGAGAAGCAGGCTCGGACGCTGGGTGGGGTGGGCTCCCCACTCCTATGCCTGCTGCCGGCCTCCAGCTCTGTGGGTTGGGGCCTGGGTGTAGGCTGTGGGTGGGGGGTTCTCCGGGTAATTCCTCACCTTTAATCCCTTGCAGCTGTTGTTCTGCCCAGGAGAGACAGTTGTGTTAGAGGGAAGGGAAATAGTTATTTTGAGTTGGCCACTAGCTTCTGACCAGGAGATAGAGATGGCCGTGCCGGGGCCTGACTGGAAGGGCAGCCGCGTGATTAATTACAGGGGGTGTGGGGAGTAGGACGCGGTCCTCGGTCCTCGCTGAGATGGAGGATGTAGAAGGAGAGAGATGGGCCAGGGAGGAAACGGGCTCGGGAGGGGTATGCGGAAAATGGAGCACGTGTACATTTTTACTGAGTGTAGTCTGGATTGGCTGGAGCGGGTGGGGAAGGTGGACATAGCCTCCCCAGATCAGCCACTGGTAGCAGTGGGGAGAAAAAGCAGGTCCTTGAGACCATGACTGGGGCTTGGGAAAGGGGAGGGGTGTCTTTCACTGAATGAGCTGCCTGTAAGGGACTGGGCTGGCCAGGCAGCCTGTGGTCACAGCCCCCCCTCTTCCAGGCAAGTCCTCCCACACCTCCCTCCCAACAGAAAGCAAATTTAGTGGATGTCTTCAGTGGCATCTGCCCTTTCTGCCAGTGGGGTCACTTTAGGGCAATGAGATGAATGGAAGTGACCACTCTGGGCCTGGAAAAGTCATGTGGCCAGTAGCTAAGCCCTTTCCTTTAGGACATTCCAATGTGGGCTTTGCTACTTACCAGCCTGTGACCTCAGGATGCCAAGTTAACCTTACCAAGCCTTCCCCTTTCACAGAAATGGAAGGATGACAGTGGCTGTGGTGGGGATTCACTGAGAGGATGAAGGAAGACGTTTAGGGCAGGACCCAGAGCTCGAAGTGTTGTCATGGTGACAGCGATTGTCCCGCTTCGTCATCCTCATGGGCATCGTAATGCTTGGCCTGCCTCTTGGGCCTGCACAGAGGGCGCAGGGAGGGGGTTCGTAGGGGAGGAGAGAGAGCAGCCTTCGCGGGGAGGAGATTGGAGGCTCCCAAAGATTTGAGGAGAAGAAAGGAGCCCACTGGACGGTGTGGGGCCATGTCATTTTCTTCCCTGCTGTATCCCCAACCCCCGGGATAGTGCCCAGCACCGGTTTGGTGCTCAAAGCAAGTGCTTTGAATGAATATATAAACAAATAGGTGAATTTTTGAGTGACTCACTAGCCTCTGGGGGCGTGGACGTGCGCCGGGCCCCTGGCTAAAGACAATGGGATGATGAATTCTCGCGCTGGTTCGTGACCCAGGACATGGCGATCGGATCCCTCTGTCTGGAGTTTTAACACGGAGATACAGAGAGAAGGGGGTCGTTGGCAGCAGGGGCTCAGGAAGCAGAACTGAAAAATGGGCCCCCGAGAGCTGAGGTGGTCAGCCCTTCCGGGAGAGAGGCAGCCGGGGCGGGGAGAGGGGCACCTCCTCCCTCTCCCAGAGTCCTTCCATCTGGGAGCTACCCTGAGCATCTGGAGGAGGGAAGTGTGAGAGGGAGAAGGGGGTGCTCCCTGTGGCCTGTCCCCTATCCTAGACGCCTTCCGCCACGAGGAGCTCATTCGCCTCCATTCGCAGGCCCGACGTGGCGCCCTGCTGTGTAGCCCTCGTGGCTGCGGGAGCTGGGTCCAAGCCACCTCCTTACAGAGTGGCTTCTCTGGTGGGAGGAGCCCAGAGAGAGCCCCACAACCCTGGCTTCATGGGGCAGGAGGAAAGAGGGCGCTTCTTCAAGGAAGCCACATCTCCTCTCTCTGCTCAGAACTGAGGGATGTGTACAAGTTGTCCAGTGTCCAGGGGACAGAGAGGGGAGATGGCTTTCCAGGCAGAAGGAACAGCATGGGCAAAGGCCTGGAGGCTGGAGAGAGCCTGCCCCGTTGGAGGAACTGTAAGAAGCTCCTTGTGGCTGGAGCGTGGGGTGGGGTGGGGTCGGGGAGTGAGTGATGGGGCGAGAAGGGGCTCGGAGGGGTTCTCCACTCGGGGGTCAAAACCTGCCTGTGTGGGTGGGAGGGACAGCTGCATTTGAGTGACTTATCCTCAGCTCCGACACTGGCTGGCTCTGTGACCCCAGGCAGCTCATGGTTCCTCCCTGGGACAATTTCTCCATCTGCACAGTGAAAGGCCACTTTGCTATTCCCTAAGGCCCTGTCCCTGGCTCAGAGGGGCCAGGGGGCACTGTGGGCTGGCAGGGGGTGTGTGTGAATGCAGTTTTAGGGGAGGGGGCAGGCAGCTCCAAGTTTGCTCTTTACAAGGAAACCCCTTTTCCAGGGACCAGCATGGTCCAGCAGGCACAGCCAGCATCACTCCGGGTCCTTGGATCAGACTCAGGAGAGAGAGATTCCACATGGCTCCTGGCCTGGGTGGCTTTGTTTTTCCCTGTGGAGACCCCCTCCAACCTCCCCACCCACAGAGGGGATGCTGCCAGGCCCAGGGCTGCTTGGCTTTTCAGGGACCGCTGACTCACGGCTTTGGCAGCCCCTAGCCCGGCCGTTCCTCCAGCTGAGGGCCGAGGGGGGCCGGCACTGAGCCCTCCTCTGGCGTTCCTCCCACCCCGAGCTTCCTGCCATCTTCAGGCTTTTGCAGAGAGGTAGGGATCACATTTATGTCCAGGAGAACCTTTCCCACACATTCCCGCCTGCCCGAGTGCCTCAAAGATGCACCTGCTGGGCAGGTGTTACCGCCCCACTTTACAGAGGGGCCACCAAGATGCCAGAGGTGACAAGAGTCCTGCGTGATGACATGGCTCAGCTTGGCTGCGTCGGACTTGCAGCGGTGAGGTGTACAGTGGCGGAGCTGCTCCCCTGTCTCAGAGCAAGGAAGCTCTGCCTGAGGACCTGGCTGGGGCCCGTCCAGCCTGCGAGGGAGGGATTGGGCCGTGGACGCTCAGAGCTACCTACCAAGGGCATCCTAGGGAGTATTCCCTAAGGGCTGAGCTGTTCTTTCCTGGGGCCCCACCGGGCAGGGGGCCTTGTGTGTGGGTGGCTGTCACTGGGAGGTAGGGAACACGTAGGTTAAAGGCATGGCTTTTGGGGTCAAGACAGCCTTGAATCTGAAGCCCTCTTGTTGGACCTCTTTCTCACTGAACAGCTTGAGAAAGACGCCTCAGTTCCCAGATGGAGAACCACGGCATCTCCCTTTCGGGGTAGGAGGAAGGGGAACTGAGATGAAGTGATCTACTCGTCCATTCAAAGAAGTATTCATTGTGCACCGGGACATAAATGAGATAAACAGGTGTAAGTTCTCTCATCAAACGTACGTTCTAGCTGGGGAGACTGAAGAAAGAGCAGAGACATAACAAGTGACACGGAGGCTGGCGGGTGGGAGGGACGGTGGGGCCAGGGGAAGTGGAGCGGGTCGGGGAGGGGTGGGCTCCTCTGAGAAGGAGACGAGCAATGCAGACTCTCAGGGAAGGAAGAGCACTGCGGAGTGGCGGGTGGGCTGTGTCAAGTGACTCCAGAGCAGTGAACGCAGAGGAGAATGTGGTCTGGGATGGATCCCACAGGAAGCCTCTGCAGCTGCGAAAGGTCAGGGCCCGTGTGGACACGGGACGCGGCCCTCCAACTCCGCTTCCGCATGCTCCAGTGTGAGAGTGTCCTTTCTCCTTTCCTGCCATCACAGGCCTTCTTCCTCAGGTCCCTAGGTCCAGAGGCCTCCCCCAATGTGACCTGTGACTCCCCGCCCGAGGCAGAGCCTCCTGCCACCGCCTCCTGCTAGGGAGGGCTCTGTGTCTGCTCTGGCCAGTCTGGGGGCATGACAAAGGCGCCTTTCACCAGAGGGCATGGTAGGGGTACCGGGAGGGGACGTGGTGCCCTCCTGCCTGTGGGCATAAAGACCCCCTTTCTCTTCTGCATTGCCAGCCCTCTCGACTGGTGGGCGGGGGCCGGGTGCAAGGAGAATCTTGTTCTTCCCTTTTCCGAGTATGGGCGAGACTAGGGCCTGGCCAGACAATGGTGGTGATTTACAGTCTGCTGGGTTGCTTGGCTGCCTGCCGCGGTGGCACCAACCAGCCAGGAGCGCCTGGGCTTAGGGAGCCCCACGAGCAAGGAGCTGTGCGCTCCTGGGTCTGGGGGTGCCGGCCTAGAACCCTGCAGTGGGAGCCCTGATTCACCTGTAAAGTGAAGGGGTTGGGCTGGTGGTTTTGCAGGGCCCCCAGTTCTGCTACAAGGGCCCAGAGGAGGGATGAGTCTGCAGCGGAGATGTGGCAGGAGGGGGCAAGGTGTCTGGGGAGGTGGGGAGGGGCCAGCAGGTCCCGCACCAGAGAGAGAATCTCATGAGAGCAGCGGGCCCTCACCAGGGCTCTGGCGTGAGCCTGAAGGAGGAGGGACTGTAGGGGAAGATGGAAGCTGGGACAGGAGCAGGGAAGGCAGGAGGGGAGCCAGCGGGCATTTGGGGTGGTGAGGAGGTGGGTGGCCTGGCCACTGAGGGGACCCAAAAGTTGAGTAAACGAGACCAACTCAGGACAGTGCCTTGGGTTCTGGCCTGGGCAGCAGAAGAGCTGGGGTGCCGGATGGGGCTGGGAATGCTGCTGCGGGGAGCGGGGAGCAGGGGAGCAGGCTGAGAAGTTGGTGGAACCACTCGGGGCCGTGCCCACAGGACGGCTGGAGAGAGAGCCGGGGGGGCAGGGAGCGGGCAGCGACGGGGCGCAGGACGGAGAGAGGAAGCTGGGAGGAGAGAAAGAGCTTCCTGAAGGAGAAAGCCGCAGAAAGTGAAAGCGAGGGAGCGCGCACCCCGAAAAAGAGGGGGGACGATGAGAAGGAAGGAGAGAGGCATCGGAGGAAGATGGCGGAGACAGGCAGAAAGAGCTCAGTGAGCAGGGAGGCAAGATGGGAGGGCAGAGGATGAGGGCGAAGGGCAAAGAGAAGACGAGAAAGTTCTCGGCCAGAGCTGGGGGAGTAAAATGCCAAGCGAGTGAGAAGCCAGAGGACTTCCGCCCTGTCCTCCTGGCCTTGACCTCCCACTTCCCTCGGCCCCACATCCTGCACCCCGTCCCCTGGCCTCACCGGCCTGGAAGGAAGGTGGGCAAAGTGGGTGCTAGTCTGTTCTCCAGCTCACAGAGGAGGAAATGGGGTGATCCAGTTGGACATAAGCAGCAACTTCTGGATTAACCAGGAAAATAGGCCCACAAGGGAAGTAGCCGTGTTCTTGGACCCCTGGCCTTCCAGAGGCAGGGGACTGCCCGCTGTGACCCGTTGAAGGGCATGGACTGTGCCGTGTTATTCTGGGTAGACAGGACCCAAAGCGGAGGAAGATGGTTTTCAGACCATCTGCCTCAGTTTCCCTCTGCGAGGCAGAGTTGTGGTTAGGGCCTGGGGCTCAATGATGGGGTGGGGCGGGGTCTCTGGAGACGGGCCGCTGAAGTCACAGCGCGTCCGCGTCCAGGTGGGCCTGGAACCTTCTTGTCTCCATCCTCAGCGTCCGTTCCAGGAAAAGACAGCCGCGGGCGAGGGGTGGAGGGCCGGAGTCCGCGGAGCGTTTCCAGGGAAAAACTGATCGTTCCATGGAGCACACACAGGCAGCGGGCGCCGCCTCCCCCCACCGCCCCCCTCCACACCCATCCTACCCCTCCTGCCGCCGCCTCCGCCTCCCTCCGTGCCTTCCTCCCTCGCTTTCTGGCAGAAGGAGCCCGGCAGCTGGAAAAATCATGCTCTGCTCAGACTCCACCCACCAGCTGCTCAGCAGGGGTGGCCCTGCAGAGGAGCGAGGGCGTGTGTGTGCGCGCGCGTGTGTGCGTGTGCGTGTGTGCATGTGTGTGCATGTGCATGCACATGTGGTAATGTGCACACGCACGATGTCGCGTCGCAAATCTTTTATGTGTGCATGCGTGTGTACAATGCATGTGTGTGCGTGTGTGCGTGTGTGCATGTGTGTGCATGTGCATGCACATGTGTGCATGTGTGCACACACTTGCACGTGTGCGTGCGTGAGTGCGCATGTGTGCATGCGTGTGTACACGTGCGCATGTGTGCGTGTGTGCATGCGTGTGTGCGTGTGTGCGTGCGTGCGTGTGTTCTAGTGCTGCCTGGCCATCAGCGCCTGTGGCCACAGGGGCGGGAGAGGCAAGGTGCGTCAATGGGAAAGAAGCAAGCCCGAGCTGACCACCTGGGGCCGCAGTTTGGTCATCTGAAATATGAGAGTGAGCCTGTTTCCCTAAATAGAGCTGCTGAGAGGGTCACAGAGGCCAAGGTGGGGAAGGTAGGAACATGTCCCTGGGCCCCCTGGATACAGGTTGCCCTCAGGCCAACCCTCAAGGCCGATGCTGTCACTGTCCGCATTTCCCAGTGAGGAGCCTGAGTTCCGAGGTGTAAGTGGCCCACAGCTGACAAGCGGCTGACCTGAAACTGGAGCCCAGGTCCGACTGAAGAAAGGGTTACCGACAAGTCCCCGGTGCCTCCTCACCACACATAGAGTCTGTCCCCACCTGTGAGACCTGGGCCCTTTCTGACTAACGGACCTTCTGAAGGTTGTTCCAGCCTGGGGACTGTTTCTCTTCCTTCCTCCAAGCGCTAACCGGTTTCTGGAGTTGCCGTCAACCCAGTCACATTCCCCCTCCTCTCGCTTCCCTGGCCCAAACCCTACCACGCTTTCCCTGCCTTCCCCCGCACAGGGGCTCATGTGGGTCGGGATGCTCGGTGAGGCCTCTGGACACCCCTCCAGGCCCCACTCCTTCCCTGGGCATGGACCGCCCCACCCTCAGGCTGCTCAAAGGGACCCAACTCTCCTTCAGACCCCATCTTGGCACCCGACCCCCTCATCCCAGGATAAACGCATGGCCTTTGGGCTGGATGGCTGAGGCCCCTGAGAGCAGCCAATGGGGTGGTCGGGCCGCAGACCCCACCAGCACCACCACGAGGGGCGTGGGAAGCAGCAAGAACCGTGCCCCTTCCCCAATATCACTTTTCCCTGAGTCTCATTCACCCCTTCTCCGGAGGCCTGTTACCCCTTCTTTCTTCCTCATTCCATACTGATGTACTCCACAAACTACGATTCATATTGTGAAGTTGGGGACCATAAACACAAGGAAACACCTACATTCATTGTGTTTATTCATTTTGGTTTTGGAGCTAATAAAGCTGAATTGGAATCCCAGTTCTGCCACTTACTTGTGACACTACCTCTTGGAACCTCAATTTCTTCATTTGTAAAGTAGGTACTTATCTATTTATTTACATCCACTCATTTATCCATCCATCCAACCATCCATCCATCCATCCATCCATCCCTCCCTCCATTGAAATGTACTAAGTGCCAAGCCCTGACATAGGTCTTGAGGGGTCAAATGGGCTCATGAAGTATAAATTTGTTATTGTTTAGTCCCTATTTCATGATTAACCATATTTCTGAATTTTAGAGGCCTTGACTTCAAATGAGTACAGTGAATATAAAAAGTCAAAGCTTAGACCAATACATATAGTCGCCTAGTAGCATGCAGCCTCTCAACAGTGGTCACCCATCCAGGCCCATAACAACTGACCAGTGCCACACCGAGAGTATCGTAGGACTGTTGGGACATTGTTGCCACCCCCTGACACAGGCTGTCAGGAGTCAGCACAGACAGCAAGACCTGGGCCGGCCGGCCTTGCTGCCTCTGCATAGCCACAGTGGATCTGTCTACCTTTGTGGAGCTTTGGTTGTAAAAATGGGCGATCCAGGAAAACTTCTTTGAAAAGGCTGTTTTGAAGCTTCTCCTATTCAGTCTCCTGCACAAACCATCTTCTAGTATGCAAATCCTAGAGCTGTTATTAGGATGGGGAGTGGGGCTGAGAGGCCCCTGGGCTGGGCTGGGCAGGTTCAGGGAGGCTTCCAGAAGGAGGTGGGATTTGTCGAGCTGTTTGCCACTCTAGAGGTGACTTGTGTAGGGATGATGCCCCAGGCAGAGGAGTGGAAGGTAGGGGGCTGGGAAGAAGTCCAGAACACCCTCTGCACAGAGGCCTGTGGCCCGCCCAGAGCCTGCTCGACAAACAGCCAGGCTGCCCAGCATGACAAGGGCACAGACACCAGGCCCACTGCGGGGGACTCTGACAAACCCGGGCTCAGGCTGTGGAGTCGGCCACTACCAGTACCGAAGCTGCTGCCCTGCTCCCCCAACCCCAGGCTCAGCTTAGTTTGTCAGATGCTAAGGGCTCTTTGGTACCCAGGTCTGAGCTCCTCAGTGCCTTGGATACGGCACCTGCCCTGGGCATCTCACGCTAGATGGATGCTGCTCATATCAGCCCAGATCCCCAGGCTGGTGTCCCCTTCCCTCAGCTGCCGCGCTGTTGGCTGCTCTCAGCTCACCCCCTTCCAGAGGCTGCTCTTGGCCGATGGGCGCCATGTTACCTGGAGCTTCCTGGGAGGGTCTGAGCAGTGACTGAATGATGTGGGTGGATGGCAGCCCTGTCCCCTTTCCTCTGGAGTCCACGACTCCTTCGGAGCCAATCACTCCGCAGCCTGGCTGCGTCCTCTGCCCTGTTGTGCTTTCCTTGCTCTCGTGGGGTTTGACGCTCTCGATTAACCACTCACACAAAAATTCCATCTCAGCCCTGCTGCTAGGTAGCCTGACCTAAGACACCCACAAAAGTGACCTGGTGGCCTCTCCGGTAGAATGCTATCAGGGCTGGATCAGAGGTATGGCCCAATCTTGGGGGCACAAGAAGTCCTCCCAGAAGTGACGTTTGAATTGGGGCCTTGAGGAAGAGTTGTTGAGCTAGACAGTGTCTGCTCTGTTTGACGCATCTTTCCAGACTTAACTGCTGAGGGCAAGGGATGGACAGAGGCCAGAAGAGCAACCTGAGCAAAGGTCCCGAGGCAGGGAAAAGCAGGGCCCGTTCTAATGAGGGAGTGGGACCTGCGGCTCGGGGGGCGGGCAGGAGGGAGGAGATGGAACGAGAAAGGAAGTTGGGGCCAGAACTGTCGCCGTGCTGTGAGCTCACGGCCCTCACCGTCGCACGGCGCCCGTGGTTAGTAGCCTGTCATATTCTTTCCTGCTGAGCCCAAATAGAGCCTTGGAATCTTCACCTGATGCCTGGTAGGCCCTATCAATCTATCGAATTAGCATGTGAGGTGATATCCATTTACTGTCCGTGACCCAGGCTGGGCAAGCCCAGGCTGGGCCCGTGATAGGACATATGGGCTGAGTCCACAGGCCTGCAGAGGATGGGCCTGAGTACAGTAGGGGCCTCCTGGGGAAGCAGCCATTGTGGCCCATAAATAGGTTAGGCGGTCAGGAAACAGGAAATCCTGGAAACACAATGAGGCCTGGGCGCAGGGGTTTCCTCCAGGCTGAGGGCTGGACCAAGGATGCTTCTTGGGCCAAAAGCCTTGCTGAAGCAACACTCCCTGACTGCTGGCCCCAGACGCCCGGCTCTTCCCACAGTCCTCAGGGGCCTCAGGGCCTAGCGTCACCCGACCCGGCCCAACCAGGGCAGCTCAAGACGGGCCAGGCCAGGCCAGGCCAGGCCAGAACAGGCCAGGCCAGGGCAGGCAGAAGAATCCCGACAGAAGAGTGATTATGGGCTCAGCTCCCAGCCCAGCCTGGCACAAGGTGGAGGCAGGGGCTGCTGGGGCAGTTGGGGCAGCTGGACCAAGGGCAAGGCTCGTCCCCCTCCCTAGGATCATTGGGTGTTTCCGTCAGACCCTCTGACCCCAGGAGCCCGCATACCTCTAATGTCTGCCTCGGTGGGCCTGTCCCTGCCCTGGCTTCCCAGGGGCACAGCATGCACCAGGCTGACCCTCTCTGGATCCTGACGATGGAGAAATAACATGATTCCTCATTAAAGAACCAGCCAATCTGTAAAACCATGTCCCAGAAGAATTTTATTAAGAAAAGCAAATAACAAAACACGATGTCCTACAGGCTCTCAATTTTGTTAAAATATAAACAAACGTGAAAATCTGTGTGACGCTGTGTGGATGCCCACATGTGTGCTCTGAAAAGAGAGGAGGGAGGGCCAAGAAAGTGTCACAGTGGTAGGTTTTAGGGGATTTTATTTTGTTCTTTGTTCTAAGTTTTCTACAGTGAATTTTGTAATCATAAAAAAAAAAAAGAAAGAAAGAAAAAAAAATCCCACCCAAATCCCGCGGTGCCTGATTTCTTTTAACTACAATATGTACAGAGTTTTTAAAGCGGGGGAAATGTGGATAATCTAAAGCCGAGGAGACGACAGGATACAACACTGTATATACATCATATGCGGGGGATGAGGTGCTCAGGGCAGGAAGGGGACAGGAAGGAAGCAAGCGGGGTGTCAGGGCCGATGGCTTTGGCGGGGGGATCAGCACAGTCCCATCCACCCACAGTACAGGAGAATCCCTGCACCCTTGCATACACTGCGTTTTCCAAGACTTGAACATTTTTGGCAATCCAGTGGGTGGAAGTTAGAGTCTCATTATAGTCGAATGGAATAGATGGGAGACAAGAGTCTTATAATTTGCACATCCCTGATCACCGAATCTCCTTCCATCCCCCATCCCAATTTTTTTATTATGAAAAATTTCAACGTACAGAAAGAATTGTACAATAGAACCCATTTACCCATCATGTAGGTTCTGCAATTAGCATTTTACTAGATTTGCTTTCGCACGTGTGGATCCATCCATCCATTCATTCATCAGTTCTTATTTTTTGATACATTTCAAAGTAAGTTATAGAGATCAGCACACTTCATCCCCAAACACTGGAGCGTGCATATCGTTAACTAGAGTTCAATATTTATTCATGATTCTTTCTTCCCCTTATGTAAAATGTACTTATGGTAATGCAGAAATCTTAAATGTATCATTTGATTAGTTATGACAAATGCATATACTTGTGTAACCCAGACCTCTATCATGACATAGAATGGGACCGACAGAAAACTTCCTCTTGTCCCTACATAGCCCATCTCTGTCCCCACCCTCCAGAGGCAATCACAATTCTTGTTTTCACCATAGATTAGTTTTGTCTATTCTGGAACTTCCTGTAAATGGGATCGCACAGTTTATACTTGCTTGTGTCTGGCCTTACATCTTGAGATGTATCTATGTCATCACAATAGTTAAGTACTTTTTATTGTTGAAAAATACCCCATTGTATGGATATCCACTGTATGGATACACAAGTGATGTTCCATTGTATGGATCTGCAAATAGATATCCATTGTACAGATATACAAATATATATTCTCCTGTCGATGGATACCTGGAGCGCTTAAGTATTATGAATACAGCTGCTGTGAACATTCACGTGCAAGTTTCTTTGTGAACACATCCTTTCATTTCTCTTGGCTAAACACCTAGGAATGTAATGAGTCAGTCTCTTCACATTTGTTAAACACTTGACTTTTTCTTGTGCCTATTTTTTGATCTTTTTAAATTGATTTGTAGACAAAGTTTTTCATTATTAGTGTTGGACCCTGAGGATGCAAAAAAATTTAAGGCGTAGTCCCTGCACTCAAGTGGCTCACAGTGTAGCCTAGACAGACATAATTTGGATATGATATGGGAGCTGCTATGCATTCATTTATTCCTTTGTTTTGTGAAAATTAATAAAGGGAAATCTCATTTAAAATGGAGTTAGGAGGCCAGAAGGGGGAGCCCTCATGCACTACCTCTGGACTTCAATTACAGACCCAAGAGGAAGGTGTAGGTTATAGACCTCAACGGGAAAAAATCATCTTTGTAAGTGATGCTCCTTTACTTCTCCAGCAGGAGGAAGTGAGATTTCCTTCCTTGCCCAGCAACTCAGCCCAGGAGCTCTTGCTTCCCTCCAATGAACTTTAATTCAAAACAACCCCTCCCACTTCCTTTTTCTCTATAAAGTAACATTCCTCTCCTTGCTTGTTGGACCTGCCTATGGTTTTTGCTATAGCTTGTCTGTCCTGAATTGTAATTCTTCTGCTATTTCTAAACATTTTGCTGGCAAAATGACTGGCTTTTATCTTTGAAGTCGACAGTTTATTTAAATTATTAAGTCAGATCCTGTCACTCCTCTGCTCAAAACCCTCTCGCGGCTCCACCTCACTCAAGGTAAAGGCTAACAAGACCCCACACATCTCCCGTGACTGAGTCCCTTAACCTCTGACCTCACCTTCTACCACTCCCTCCCGCCTCCTTCAATCTGCTCCGGCTCCTTGCTGCTCCACAAACCCAGCATAATCTTTGCCTCAGAGACTTCGTCCTTAAGGTTCTCTCTTCCTGGAACATTCTTTCCCAGATTTGCACATGATTTACTAGCCTGGATTCATTACCACGAATTCGTTAGATTAACAGAAATTTGTTAGCTAACAGTTCTGCAAAAATCCTTTTCCCAAATAAGGTTGCACTTACAGATTCTGGGGACTAGATTCAACCTACTGTGCTTCCTAATCTCAGGCCTTCTTAGAAAGGTGTTCTCTGGCCACGTCATTTAAAAGTACACACACACACACACACACAACCTATTCCAGCTGTCTCTGTCTTCTTTTCCTGCTGGATTCTTCTCTCTAGTACTTACTCTCGGGCATTCCATGTATAGTTCACTGATTTATTGATTTTTATTGTCTGTTCCCCTATTAGAATGTAAGCTCCCGGAAGATAGCTTTTTGTCTGTGTGGTTCTCTGCCATATCCCTAATGCACAAAACTGTGCTGGGAACACAGAGGACACTTCAGTAAATAAATGTTGAAAGAAAGAAAGAATGAACGAATGAATAATCATATTGAGCCCCAAGCTCTGTTTTAAATAGAAAGCCATAAACAGTAGGAGCCCAGGCGGAGAGAGAAAGGCATTCTGTCTGGAGTCTTGTCCAGGCAGGCTTTACAAAGAAGGTATATTTGAGCTGGGTCAGGTGGGGATGAGGAGGTGTGAGGATTCCTGGAGGTAGGAAGGCCAGGGCCAAGACCCAGAGTGTGACTGTGAAAGGGTGAGGAGCCAGGTGTGGCCGGGCTGTGGACCGGGGAGGTGTGAAGTGGGGAAGTGTGGTGCGTGAGGCAGAAGCCTCTTTAGCCTGCTTCCCACCCTCGCTGCCCTGACCCCTGTGAAAAACATCCTCTGTCTGGGCCTCTCCCACTGGGAGACCCAGATCAATGATCCTCCCCAACATATGTGGGCAAGGGAAGCCCACGATTATTCTCAATGACCACATCTGTCAAGGTGCCTTTGTGCACTGGTCAATCCTCCATCGGCTGGAAGGCACAGAAGCCCATCTCAAACTGGCTCCAGCTAAAAAGGGCACTTACTGGCCTAGTATCTGCGGTCCCAAAGCAGATCTCACTTTAGGCTTAACTGCATCCAGGGCTCAAAGTGTCACCAGGAATCAGTATCCAGAGGCTGACTTTTCCCTGTAGTGGCTGTCAGGCTGTACCTCTTTCATCGACACATGCACCTTCTAATAGCAGCCAGCAGCTCCTGACTCACAAACCCATCGGGAAAAGAGTCCATCTTCTCAGTAGCAGCATCCAAAGTTGAGAGGTTACCTTTGGTGGGGTTATTTGGATCATGTGATCCTCTCCGAACCAATCACAATGGCCAGCAGGGTGGAATCTGCTGATCGGCCAAGCCTGCATCACGTGACCAGCCTGCATCTTTGGGGGCAAGGTCAAGTGCATCCCAACCACAGATACTGAGAATGGGGCACTGGCTGTGATTCCCCCTGGGAGAATCCAGACACAGGTATGAGGAGAAGGCAGAATGTGTTCTGTAAAAGGCCCAAGGCCTGTGGCTCAAGTGAGATGAGCTGCTGGGATGCAAATGTCCTGGAACCAGTTGCGGCCCTTCCACTCTCTTATTCACTCAGTAAGACGCAACCGGGAGACACAATTAATAGGGTGTAGCAGAGGCTGGCAGTCACCTGATCTTTACCGGTCTAGGCACGCTGGCCCAACTACCAGCTGCCAGCTCCTGTATTTCTTTACCTGAGAACTTCCTCTAGGTGCAGGAGTAGGCACTGCCCATCCACACAGCGGGCCAGAGGTGCCAGAAAATTAACAGCCTCGCTGCCCCCAGCAGCTCTCAACCCGTTGTTGTTGGGAGTTGGTGTTTGGTACGCCAGCTCCTCCCCTCTCAGGTGAAATGACTCTGACGTGTGTTCTTCACCATCCCTCAGAGTTATTTAGGGAGATTAAGCTCGGGTTACCTCCGGTGGTAACTAGCTTGATGATAGGTCTTATTTTCTGTCTTCTCTTCCCTTATCACTTTACCGGTCCTGTATTCCTGTTCCTAGGTCACCAGCAATCAACTACAGTCCTTTTCCTGGAATCCTTGTCTCAGGGTAAACTTCTGGGGGAACCCAAACGAAGACATATCACCCTGGCTCTGGTAACCTCTAATCTCCTTGCGATTCCTATGGTTTCGTCTTCTCGATATTTCATAGAAATGGAATCGTGCAGTATTTATCCTTTTGTGTCTGCCTTCTTTCACTTAGCATAATGTTTTCAAGGCTTGTCCGTGTGGTAGCATGGGTCAGAGCCTCACTCCTTTTATGGCTGAATAATACAGTCCCTAAAAGGGTATGTGTATGGATATACCATGTTTCGTTTATCTGTTCCTCTCGTCATCAGTTGTTCTCACTTTTCGGCTAGCTTGGCCTGCTTTGAAATTTTATACAAACGGAGTCCTACAGCCTGTAGTCCTTTATGTCTAGCTTCCTTTACTTGTGTTTTTGAGAGTCTGCCACACCATGACGTGTAGTCATAGTTCAATTTCTATGCACTGTAGTATTCGTATGCATAGCCCACAATTATTCATTGTGCTGTGGATGGACACTTGGTTTTTTACAGTCTCTGGCTATTACAAATAGTACTTCACGATTCTGACCCCAGTTCTGATATGTGTGTGTGTGTTTTTTTAACACCCTTAAGCACCCTTAAGCAATTAACTCAATTCTGACACGGTCTCCTTGGAGATAGCATTAGATTCTCACAGGTTAAGGGTTCAGTCCTACAGGATTGCCAATCAGACGCTAATCAGAAGTCCTGTGCTTCTGACCAACCGGCTATACAGCGAAGGCTCTAACGACCCCCTTCTTGGGTTTGATTAATTTGCAAGAGCAGCACACTTGATATTGTCTTCCCTGATAGCTGATGAAGCTGAGCATGTTTTTATATGTTTCTCAGTCATTGGGATATCCTTTTTTAATGAAATGCTGACCAAGTCTTTTTTTCTATTTTCTTTTGGATCATCTGCTTTTTTTTCTTATTATTGTGTAGGAGTTCTTTATATATTTTGGATACAAGTCTTTTGCTGGATGTACAGATTGCTAGCAAGTTTCTTCTCCCATTCTGTGGGGGCTTTTTTTTTAAAAAAAAAATAAATTTATTTATTTAAATGAGTTTCAAGTATACAGTACATTGCTTAGACATCTATAATGTTCATAAAATGATTCCCCCAATTGCTCCCTCCCTCCCCTGGCCCTCCACTTAGCCATCGATCGTATTAATGCTAACTGCATCCCTCTGCCATGCTGTCAGCTACTAATTCGTACTTTAACCCTTCACCCCATTCTCCCAGCCTCCCAACCCCCCTCCCTGTGGGGGCTTTTTTCCCCATTCTTTTAATGGTGTCTGGTGAATGGATGTTCTCAATTTTAAAGCATTGCTTTCTAAATCAACCTTTAAAAGGTTTGTTTACAGTGTCATTTAACATTTGCAATTGTGAAGTCACATCCCCAGGAAAAATTACTAAATCTGTGTTAAAGATCTGCCTCCTTTTTTCCCCCCTCAACCAATTCTGTTGGGTGTCTGCCAGAAACATCCAAAATTAGAATTCATTAAGGTCACTTCAGGCTATCGTGTCTTCCGTAAATAGTACTTCCTTGTTTAAAATAAAGGAATCAGAAAGCATCAGGTAAAGGGAGAGCCTTTATCAGAACTTGTATGTAAGGTTCTCCCTCTTTTCTGAGAGATTTTTTTAGAGGGGGAAAAAAAAGTTGCCTAGTATTCAGGCAGAAATATTCTCTGTTCCACTCTTGTAGCAGAAAAATATTGGAAATACCCACGTGTCCTAATAGTGGTATTTTCTTTCAGTGGAATACTAAAGAGCCATTCAACAAAGAAGATGGATTTATGAATAAGAATACAGACTTACATCCCTTGTAGAGGGAAAAAACAGGCAGCGGAATAACGTGCGTGGTAAATCGCAGGCCCCCTTCTCTTCTGCATACGCGCTGTCTGCTTGGAGGGAATCGCGCCAGAGGTGGCAGGGGAGCAGGGGCACGGAGGTGAGAGGGAGAGTTACGTTCTTTTCCAAATCAGTTACCTGTGTCTATTGTTTATTCCAAAAAACTAATTAAAATTTTGAAAATTACAAAATACAGGAATTTGTAAGGGAATAAAAATGTGCATTCTAAAAAATGTACGCAATCATTTCGTCTGCACCCTGAGCTCTTCACTCCAAAGCTACCTAAACTTCTCCCCGTGCCTGCCCCTGCAACATGCATACTATGGGGGTGAGGATCAAGGTGAGGGCTAAACACAGGGTCGTCTCCTTTGGCGGCTCCACTCTCAGCCATGTGGGTGCCCCATGTGTGGCACGCTCAGGGCCGACTTCTCCGTGAGGCGTAGTGGGGGCAGTGCCTCGTGTCCATAGTATGTCTAGGGGCTCATGGAAATGTTTGAATTTATCTAATGATAGTAGTAAAAAAGAATACAATCCCGTCCAGATTATATTTTTGTCTTAATATAACATAGTCATAAGATAAAATTTTATAGTATTAGTATATTATATATAAAATATATAACATAGTAAATATTATGTAGATTATGTATAATTATATTTTATTTATTATAATTTATAGTTATGTTATATTTTATATATTGTATTTCTTTATTATACACTTTATAATTATAACAATATATTTACATTACATGTAATTATAATAATACATAATTAATATAATATCTAATATAGAATATCAGTTATATTAAATAGTATGTATTGTATTATCTTACATTATATTACAATTTTTTTTTTTACAAGGAAAGAGTTCATGAAGGTGCAAAGTGTGTAAAAAGTCACCACATGGCTGTGGGCAAACTTCTTCCGTGAAGGGCCACCAAGTAAATACATTAGACTGGGGCCAGAGGTCTGTGCTGTGACTGACCTCTGCCCTGCAGGAGAGAGCAGCCACTGACACACACGAATAGATGGGAGTGGCTGTGTTCCAACCCTCTGTTTACAAAAACAGGCAGTGGGTGGGGTTTGGTGGGGCGCCAAGCCTCTGCAGTTGGTGCGGGTACTTTGCAGTATTTGTTGAGTGAATGAATGGATGGACTGACGAGGGGAGGCTGCTGCCCGGCCTGATCCCAGTCTGGTGGTTCAGTTTGGGTGGGTGGAAGGGGCGGACGTGGGGCTGGGGCTCAGTTTTCACGTACCACCACCTCTAATTCGCTGTGTGACCTTGGGCAAGCTGCCATCCCTTGCTGGGCCTGTGAGAGGGAGGCAACACCTCCCGTTTGCTGGACGACGTTGCGGGGAATGAAATGTAACAGAGGACACGGAAGTGCAAGCGCCTGGAATAGGAAAAGGAGATTCCCGCTGGGCAGCTCAGGGCAGAAACTGCCAGCTTCCTGGAGGCCTGGCAGCCCAGGGAATGTCACTTTGGCAGAGGAAAGAAGGGGGCGGGGGCAGCCAACGGTGTGACCCGAAACACAAACAATCCCCAAAGAGGGGCCGAAACTCTCAGCCTGGTGAAAACACGCCTGTCAGGTTTTTGTTCTGCCTCTGAGCTGGGCAGGGGAGGGCGCCCCAGATGGGTCTCAGTTGGCAGTGGCCAATAGTGGCTGGCAGGGCTGGGACCCGTCACGTGCTCTTGGGCATGGGTCCAGCCAGAGGTGGCCCTAGGTGCCCCAGTGTACGACTGTTGATCAGCCATGGAGTTTGCTCTAGAACCTGGGGCTGCACCTCAGGAACCTCTGCCCAGCCCCCTGGAGTGAGGCCTGCGTCCCCATTTCTCTGCAGGGCTGCCCAGTGGCCTGGTCAGGCAAGCTCCTGTGTGACCTGGAAGGGCACTTTGGAAGCAGGTATTAAAATAGACAGCACACCTTTCCAGGGATCTGGGATTTTCACTTTCTCTCCAGCTGGATCAGTCGGAGCCCTGGCAGGACACAGAATTCACTCCAGACAGGCCAAAGTGTAGCGTTTTAGTGACTTCCAGAAGTGTGATCAAGGTCACCAGACCCCAGGAGGGAAGTCGAGATACCAAACTAGCCCAGTGGGGTGCCGGTGTCACCTAGAGGACAAGGGGACGGAGAGTGCTACCTGAGCCCACTGAGGGCTGCAGTGTGGGGGCCTGGGCAAGGGTCTGGGGTCTGCCTGGGGGAGCTGTACGGCCATAGCCAGAGACTCAGAATTCAAACAGGGATGGGGTGGGGAAAGTACCCCAACCTCTCTCTCCTCTACCCTCCAGTCTCCTACAAGCACTTCCTGTTGGTGGAACCTAACCTGAAGTCAGAGGTCAAGGGAGATGCAATCTGTAGGAGCCAGGCCCTCAGGGCAGGTGAAGCAGAGCAGAGATGCAGGTAGAAAGGCAGAGGAGGAAACCCTAGAGACATGCTCTGTAGAATGCACAAGGAGGCAGTGCGGGAAGAGTAATTGCACCCTTGTCGGTAATGGAAACACGTTAGGAGCAACCTGTCAGTGCGGGGAACTGTTTTAAAAGCGATTGCACCCAGACCGCATCTATCAGGTCAGGCAACATCAAGCTGCAGAAACAATGTAATTCTGAACTCTAAGCGATTTAACACACAGTTTTATGTGTCCAGTGCACGTTGGGGCTGGGCACGTCCTCGGCTCCATAGAGTCGCTCAGGGACTCAGGCTGGGGCAGTCTCTTCCATCTTAAGGGCCCCACCTTCTTAACAAAAGGCTTCAGGGATCAACTCTCCAGGAAGACAGAATGAGGGTCGAAGCCCTTCTTTTGACTGCCTCTCGCTGGAAGTGACACTGTCACTTCTGCTCATAGCCCATTGGCCGCCACCTAAGTACCCAGGAGGTGGGGCTGCCTTCTTGTAGACACAGGGGGGAGAGGAAAACTTGCTACCTTAATCTCTAGCAATCTTTACTATATAAAATGGGAGAATTAAAAAGAAAGAGGCTGATCTTTAGGTGCTGGCATGAAAAGAGGTCCAGGACGTAATTATTTGGGAAAAAACAAGCTGCAGAACACTGCATGCATTATGACAAGATTTATGTTAAGCAAACGGACCAGTCACAAAACAAATACTATCTCTATTAGGAATGTATAGATATATAGTATGTAACAGCACAGAAGTGGTCCGGAGTGATGTAAGCCACAATGAAAGAGTGATATCTTCTGAGGAGGGAGACTCCGGAGATCTGGATTCTAGCCTTATCTGCAGTGTTTTCACTTTCTATGCAGAGAATGTTTGCACATACTGCACGTGAGTAATTAAGAGTGAGGGCCGAGACCAGGGGACCATGTCAGAGTCTAACTCTGCCACTAACTTTCTCTGGGACCCTGGGCAAGCCAAGGGCATCTTTTTGGACCTCAGTTTCTCCAACTAGAAAATGGACCTGATGCTCTTGAGGGCCCCTTTCCACTTAGATCCCCCCATGGTGCTAATTTTCCCTTCTCTTCTCCCCTCCGTCCTCTGTCAGCCCTCAGCAGAGCCTCCCTGCCCTGGTGGCCAGATTCCATGTTGCTGAATGGATGATTTGCAGCCTCACCATCTAACAATCGCTGCATGATATTGCATCAAAGAATAGGCCACAACTTATTTAACCAATGTCCTGTTGTTGGACCCTTTGTTTGTTTCCAGTTACTCTCATTGCAAGTAAAGATGAATAAACATTTGTGTGCACAAAGATTTTCTCATGCTTTGAAAATATACTTCCTTAGTATTGATTCCCAAATGGCTCGATTCATTTATTTTGTTAACTTGCGAATTCACAGGGATGGGAGGGAGAGTTACTGGGGCTGCACGTCATGTAAACCAGCTGACCCCGGCGAATGGGGCACTGTGGCCGGGGATGGTGTGTCTGGGCTTCCGGAGCCCTTGCTCTATCGCTAAGTTGTATGTGACCTGGGCTAGTCTGTTCTCATTGAGCCCCAGACTTTGGTGATGAAAGACTGGATTAAGTGACAGTTGTATTTTTTTTAACTTACAAATCACAGAAATTCCAAGTCAAACTGGATTGACCAATGAGAGTTTTTATTGGCTCTCACAAAAGAATAAGGGGCAATGACATCAGGTCTGGATGTATCCAGGGGCTCAAACGATGCCATCTTTCTGTCTTGTGTCTCCGTTCCCTTGTCAGCCATGGAGGAACGGGTCCCAGAGAACAGAGCTTAGTTCCTTGACTGAGGTGGGAATGATGGATGAGGGGGTGGACTTGCATGCTGCTCATTTTCATGCAGGCTATTCCCATGTACGGGTAAAGGCCCAAGATGACTTGGACCATTGCCCATGCCTGGTAGGGATGAGAAGGGGAGAGGGGACTGACTCCACCCAGATCCCACCTGCCCCCAGAGCTGAGGGGAAGGGCAGCCTTTCTGCAGCTCATAAACTCAGAGTGGTAGAGGGGTGGCTCCCTAGAGGAAAAGCAAGGTGTATAGCCAAGAGATGGGAGGATGGGTGCTGGGTGGGCAGTAACACTGCCGCCGCCACGGTAAGCGTGGCCTCACGTTTGCACACATTAAGTCCATTATTCCGCTGATTCTTCCCACTAACTCTGGAAACTGAATCTCCTTCTTATGGCAAAGGCCGAGGGCTCCAGTGAGTTCTGGACAGGGCTGGGCTCCGGCCCAGGATTTCTGAGCCCTGACCTAGGACTTTTTTTGATTCGCCGCACTGCGCCTCCTCTGGTGTCGCTTCAACATTTGCAGATCTGCTCCTGCAGTCCCGCACTGCCTAGAACAGACCGCTGGTGCTGGGCGTGTGCGTGGCAAGCCTCCCACTCCTGGTACCTTGGGACAAGGGGAGGACAGGGCCGCCACCCCCTCATCCATCATTCCCGCCTCACTCAAGGAACTAAGCTCTGTTCCCTGGGACCCATTCCTCCATGGCTGACATCATCTGCGCACAGAGCCAGTTAGTTGTCTACAGCATGCCTTCTTCTCCATTAGGAACTGAGTAAGAGGCTCTGGTGGGGAACTCAGGGTGGGGGCAGTGAAAGGACCCTATTGAGATCCTCTGCCACAGCAGAGTACCACCTCAGTCCTGGCCCCCTGGGCATCATCTGCACCCTGCCCAGGGCCGGAGGGCAACGAACACAGCTGGCAGAGCCATCGTCCATGAACCAGCATGGTTCTTGAGAACTGAGAACACTGATTAGAGTCAATACTCATTCTTGTCGGGCCTCGATTTACCCATCCATACATGAGGGACTTGGGCTAAGAGAACTTCCTAGCTCTACAACTCATTGAATAACAAAGGGCTAATTTCCTCACACTGTAAAGAGTTTCTACAAATCAATAAGAAGAGACACCCAAAAGAAAACCGGGCAATGGGCATGAGAGGGCAATCCTCCCCTCCCCTAAAAAATTCCCCGGATAGTTAACTAACATGAAAAAAGGTTCAAACTCAATGGCCATCAAAGAACTGCGAGGAAAACCAACAAAGCAATATTACTTTCACTTATGGCGTTGCTAAAGATGATCTCATCCTAGTGTGTGTCGGTGGGGGGAGGGGTGGGGGGCTGGACACTCGGACACTTGGAGGAGTAGAAACAGGTACTACTTTCTTTCTGGAGAGTAATTTGTTAGTATGTAATAAAAGCCTTAGAACATTGTGGCCTGTGGATTCTACTTCGATTCCATGTCTAGGACTCTCTCTGAGGACAAGAATCATGGAGGTTTGCAAAGGTAGTTTAGCAGAACATATAGTAGCCAGAGAAATATTCTTAAAATCATATGTCACGCCACCTTCTTCCTCACCCTTTAAAATGCTTGGAAGGTTTTTCATCAGGCTGAGAATAAATTCAGCTCCTGATCCTCTGTCTGGCTCTGCTCCCTCTCTCTCTTCCGCTCACCCCCTTCATCACCCTGCTGTCTCCTTCTGTTCCTCAAAGACGGCAGACCTTGTCCAGCCTCAGGATCTTTGCACTGGCCATTCCCTCTGCCTAGGATGCCCACCTCTCTCGAATGTAAGTCCCATGAGGAAGGGTCTCCATGCTATTCACTACTGGGTCCTTGGCCAGACCCTTGACATCAGTAGATGTTCATTGAATAAATGAACAGCTAAGAGCATGAGCTTTGGGTTCAGAAGCAGGTGTGGGCTTGAGTTCAGGCTCCACCTTAACTGTGTGATCTTAAGCAAGTCCCTTCACCTCTCTGAGCCTCCGGCTCCTCTGGTGGGAAGAGCAAGCAGAACTGCCCTGTGGGGTTCTTATCAGTTACTACAGTAAAGCTATAAAATCTGGTGCAGAGTGAGCCCTTGAGAATTCTTTGTGATAATCATGGATGTTTCCAAAATATTATCTGTAATTGTCCTGCCTGGGCCGAGGAAATTCCTCCAGGGCATCCGTAGGATGCATCCACCAAAAGGACGTTGTAGAAAACAATTTGCGGACATGAAAAGCAGCTCAAGATACACTGCTTACTCATTTTTTTCATTATTATGGGCATGTAATGCGTGCTCATAAAAATTCGGGCTACGAATAAAAGGGAAGTCTCCGACATCTCACATTTCTCACCCAAAGCTCATGCTATATGAAATGAAATAGGCGTGACTGCTGTGAGCTCACTTATTACGAATGACATACTCATAAGGGAAAGCCTGTAGGATTTACGATAAACTGTTAAGGTTGTTTGGCAGGAGAGTAGAAATTGCTGGCATTTTTCAGAGTCATCTTTGGATTTTCTGTGCTTTCCTCATCGTCCTGCTGGCCGGCTATGTATTAATTACCATTGGTGATCTGAAAGGGCCCTGTAACAGTTAATGGAGCCTTGCCACACCCCTGCCTGCTGTCATCTGGCCAGTTGATTTGCAGGGCCTCTTGCGAAGACTCAAGTGTCCTATGTTGCCTTAGGCAGCTGGGGGTGGCATGGGGAGGGGGTTGTGCCAGGGCCCCCAGAGCAAGCCCCGGTTCTCAGTAAGCGTTCAAGGGTTGAAGAGATGGGTGCGCTGTAGTCGGGAGTTTGGCACTATCCTGAGGAGAGTCTTAGGTCGGCAAGGAGAATGCGTTCAGCTAAGCACACACTTGGAACGGAGGGTGCCCTGGGCATCGGTCAGGAGAAAGGTGTTTATTTAAAAAAAAAAATCAAAACCAAAACCAATTCAGATTGGCTCGGGAAATAAGGGGCGTTTATTGGTACACGTAACTGAAAGCCTAGGGCGCTAGAGCTTCAGGCATGGCTGGATCCAGGTGCTCAAATGGCACCTTCCAGAGTCTTCGAGGCTGTTTTCCTCTGTGCTGGCTCTGCTCTGAGGCAGGCTCTCTACGTGTGATGACAAGAAGACTCATCGGCAGCTCCAGGCTCAGCAAACCCACCAGACACAGGGCTTCTCTCTCCCAGGGGCTCCAGGAAAAGTCACAGGGAGGCCCTGATTGGCCAGGCTTGGGTTTCCTGCCAGCCCCTGACCATGCGCTGGGGTGCTGATTGGCTGGCCCTGGTTCACAAGATCATCTGGCCACCAGTGAGACGAGGTCAGCACTACCAGAATCCGTGGACTGAGAGAGAGGGAGGAGTTGTTCTCACAAGACAGTGGGGGGCTAGTCTCAGAGGGCCAATCTCCGCCCCACCAGCCATGTTGAAGGCTGTGCTCCATGAGGCACAGAGGGTCCCTTTATCGGGAAAGCTGGATTAATTAGCTCTTTTGAAGAGCAGAAGAGGGAGGCCCTACATGGGGGAGGGGAGGGTATGCAGGAGACTGCTGCCTGAGGACTGGAAGACAGACTCAGCGTCTAGGCCTCAGTACCCCCATCTGTAACGGAAGGTTGATCGGTTTGAAGCCAATGAGTTTTAGGATGGTGCTGTGTATTTTTTTGATGAAACTTTGGGGGGGGTACAGCTGCCCCCCCCTTTCCACGGACTCGGAATGCTCTCTTAATGGAGTCCAGTTCGTTGCTGTGATCCACACTGGCAGGGCAATGATATCGTTTTCCAGGAGGGGCCTGTTAGCTTGGCCGTAAGTGGAGTTTGGAGGCTATTTTTGGCAAAGGCCGAGGTGGGTGACAGTGTGGTGGTGGGAGGTGTCAGGGGCACTAGGGGAGGAAATCTGAGCCGGGCCTCATGCCCAGGGTCTGGGAAGAAGGACCTGTGCTTTGGTGAGGAAGGGCTGGGCCAGGGCAGCCCAGCCCCCGGGGTCGGCAAAATGAGGCCTCGGCAGCTGGGAGAGGAGCTGGAAGGACAAGAATGTTCCTCCTCCCAGCACCTGTCCCCAGGCTTGTGACCACTGACCCCATCCCACAAACAGTCCTGGAGAAGAAAGCAAGGAGGCAAGCCTCCTCAGCGCCCACCAGGTACCTGCACCTAGAACAGAGATATTAGTAAAGCCATTGAGAGCCATGGGCCAGGCAGGGCTGCTCTGAGTGTTTATATGGATCGGCTCAATCAAGCCTCACAACTGTATGAAACAGGCATAGCTATCGGCGTCGGGCTATAGATGGAGAATCTGGGAGGATCTCAGGGACTTGCCCAAGGACATACAGCCTGTGAGCGATGACGCCACAGTCGGCATCTGGGAGCCTATAAAAACGTCAGGCTGGGCTCAGAGGCAAGGAATGGCCAGGACACAAGTGCTAGGTGAGCCAGAGGTGGAAGGAAACTCAATCTCCTTGAGGAGGGAGGGTGGGAATCTGGAAAGACAGGCCTTAACCTGGGCCTTGAAGGATCTGTGCAATTTGGACAGGATGAAATGTGCGGAGAAGGGTTTTCCGGTGGGAGGGAACAGCATAAGCAAAGGCGCAGAGGCAAGCAAGTGCAGGGGACATTTAGGACAGGCCAAGCAGCCTGGTAGGAACCTCTGCCAGCGCCTTGTGGGTTATGAGGTCACTTGAGCAGTGGGCTGAGGGTGGTACTGCTGTGCGCTGAGAATGCCTTGAGGCCTGGAATCCCCAGCATTTGCCTGGATAGCCGAGGGGGGCCGACCCGGGCTGCTGAGTGGTTTCATGGGTTGGGAGGCAAAGACCGGCAGCCCTGGGCCCTGGAGGCAGGAATGAAGGATGGGGAGGGTCGGGAAGCCCTGTTCCTCTCGCTTCTCCTCGGAGGAGTCCATAGTGTCTGGGCGGCTGTGGATGGACAGGAAGCCGGCCATTCCGTCCCGTGAGCCGGAGGAGAATGGCCTCTGTGTGAGCCACAACAAAAAGGCTTTTCTGCCAAGTCGGAGGGGGAGGAAGCAGCCAGATCAGCCCCTGCCTCGGCCTGAAAGGAGGCTCTGTTGGTGGCCCTGGGGTCTTCGATGCCTAGCATGCGTGGGGAGGGAGGGCCAGGGTGGGCAGGGGCCTCCTTATCTCTCTCAATTCTCCGGCAGCACCGGGGTGGGGTGGGCCCGGGCTGCTCTGCAAGTAGGTCCATCTGGGTTCCAATGCCAGCACGAGCATTTCCCAGCTGTGTGACCTTGGCGAAGTCACTTCACCTCTCTGAGCCCTACTTTTCTCATGGGGAAGCATGCGAGTTGACTGGAGTGGCAGCTGCTCACTGACCACTTGCTAAGTACCAGGCACTGTCACCAGAGTGTTATAGCCACCTATCTTCTATTCATCTTGCCAGCAGCAGGTGAGGTCGGTCACGTTATACCCTCCGTTGAGGTTTAACTTCTGGCAACATCAGGCCTGAAGCCCAGGATGTTTTAGACTCTAAAACTCCAAGCTGTGCAAACGCAGAGGGAAAAATCCTGGAAGGAAACACGCCGAGCTGTCAACGCTGGCCGGGGGAATTCAGGTGACATATTCTTCTTTTAGTTTTTCTGTAATACCTGAATTGTCTTAATTGGGAATTAGCAAAATATAAAGGAACGAATGATGCTGAGAGAATGGAGGCTGTGAGGGGCCCAACGTGAGTTTAGTTTACAGCCACATCGAACAAAAAAACCGCTTTAAAGATGCAGGCTGTTAAATTCTGGGGAGGAGCGGGTGTCAAGCTGGTCTCTCTAGGGGTGGCGGGGCAGGGCTGAGTTGCTCCACCCCGTGCCCCAGAGACCTCCATCACACGTCAGGGCTCCTGAGATAGGCTGTTCCTGGAGCCACTGGGTTTCTTTGGGATTTTACTGGAGAGCTTGGGGGTGGAAGACTCCTCAGGCAATTTCCTGAGGCACTGACGCCTCTGCCAAGTCTCTCCTCCGGCCTGGGCTCTAAGGAAGAGCTCAATGTGAGAGGCCCTTCATCCTCTCCCTTCTCATCCTGGAGCCGCCACACTGCCCTCCACCTGCCTGGTGACCTCTGGGCTTCTGAGTGACCCTAAGGCTTCAGGCAGAAGGCAGACCTGGGTGGGGCCCTGTGGCTTCTGCCACAGGAAAGCTGACAAGATGGTCTCCGCCCTGGACCCCCATGCGGCCTGCCAAGGCCCCTGGGGTGGGGGAGCTAGCAGGCTGTTTTCTAGCTGAGGCTGAGAGGCCTTCGGGGCTTCCCAGGGCCAGCATTTCCTACTCTCCTCAGCCAGTTTTCAAAACAAAGAGAGGAAAGGGTGGGATTGAGGGGCCAGGGAGGGGGTTCTCTGCTGTGGGGGAGGATGGGGCCTAGAACAGGTTGAAGGACCTGCCTGAGGAGCTGTGGAGGCATGGGCTGCTCCATGGTTGGGGTGGGACCCCACTATGGCTGATCACTGCCTTCCTGGGGGGTGCATGCTGGTGCCCAATAGGCTTGGCCCAGAGGACAGACCTGGGGTCCAAAGCTCACCCAGACCCAAGGGGATGGCAGTCCTTGCCTCCTGGGCATCATCTGCACCCTGCCCAGGGTAAGATTTTTCTACTGCTTCAAAGACTAGAGGGCGGGTCTTGGGTGCCCCCTCACCCTTGGAGCAGAGCACGTGGTGAGGGGAACTTCCGGAATCCACAGTGACACCCTTTCCCATCTCCTTCCCGTGCAAGCTGGGCCTTCAGGCCGCCCAGAACCCAGTCTGGATGGGTGAGGGGTCAGGCGGCCTGGCCTGGTTAGACATGAAAGGCACGTGGGAAGCTGGGTTGCCCTTCCTCACCACGAATGGATGATGAGCATCTTCCCTATGCCTTCCCTGCCCCAGCCTGGCGGGGCCACCCCCAGTCCCCTGCCCTGCTCTCCTCAGGTCTGTTGAGGGCGGCTACCTCCCACTCCTACCCCAGCCACTGGGACGGGGCCCCCACAAAACTGGGAATGAGGTTTCTTTGGTGTGGGGGCAAGTCCCCAACCCCAGCCTGGACTCGCTCTGTCACCTGCACTCCTCCAGCTATGAGCTCTGGCCCAAGGCCTCTTACAAAGGAGGTCACACTCGCCGGCCATACAATTTAATCAGTGCTGATTATTTACAGAAAGAAACATAGGGGGTGGACATGGACACCCCTCCGCCCCTTGGCTGACTCTCTGGTTCTGAGGACGGAGGGGGGAGGAAGCTGTTGGATCTGCACACGGGGCCAGCCCACGAGGAGCCCCTCCCTCCGGGGGCCTTGGGTTCTGGGTGGCAGACCCACTTGCTCAGGGCTGTGGGAAGCAGAGGGGACAGAACCGGCTATACAGTACCATTTCCCATAGCAGCCTTGCCTCTGCTCGCTTTGGGAGGGAAAAGAAGGAGGAAGCGTCTCTGCCCTCAGGGCTAAGCCCAGGAGGAGTCTATGGGCCACAGTGCGCTTCTACGGTGGGCTCCTTCGGGGACTACACAGCCCTCTCCCGTAGTCTGTGAGGGAGATAAGCTGCTGCCCTGAGGGACAGGGAGCTGGAGGGGAGGAAGCCCCAAGCCTGGAACGTGGTGGGCTGTGGGTACCTCACAAGTGGGCACACTCTGTGGACGTCCACCACCCCAGCCTGGGCACCTATCAGAACCCTCTCCCCAGGAAAGCCAGGACACTGGCAGCCGGAGCCTCACGCCAGTGAGGCTGAGCCCCCTGAGGACAGTGGTGTGGTTGAGAGAGGGTGGGAGGAGGCTCCGGGAAGGAGCCCAGGTGCATTGCAGCTCAGAGACGAGAAAGTGAACAGGGGGCTGGAGGCCCAGCCTGGGGGGCGGGGCTCCGGGGGTGGAGAGGCCTTGGAAGACCCCCTTTGGTCCTTGGTAAAACAGGTCCAGAACCCCTTCTCCAGAGAGAAAAAGAGGTATGGGCTCAAGGGGTACGTGGGAGTGGGGGGCTGCTGGCCCCTTGGCTGGCCATGGGCGGGTGGGGTTTTTAGGCACAAGGAACCCGCCTGCTGGGGTTGTCAGAGGTGGGTTGGGAAGGAACCAAAACTCAACACAGACTCACAGCCAGTGGTGACCTTGCCCTCTGTCCCCTCCGGCCTGGAGCTGGCCCTGGGTGAAAGCTCTTCCTAAGGCAGAGAGAGACTCAGGCGGGTGGAGACCATTTAGGCCCCACTAGTCTCCAAAGCCAACAGAGCTCGAGGTTCTGGCAGGGCTCAGGCCGTGGAGGGCCCGGGGTGGGAAGAACCCAGACAGCTGCTCAGCCACATTCCCATCTGGGCCCTCGGACCCTCCACTCGGCTGGCTATGGCCCCGCCAGAGGTGGGTGGGGGCCTAATTCCCTGTCCAGAGCAAAACTCCATTTAGAAAGCTCTAACCCGCTGCCCCGAGGGGCTGCCCCTGGTCAGGAAAGTCAAAACAAATGCTCAGTTAGTGTGCAAAAAAAAAAAAAAAAGATACCTGGGCATAAATAAACAATGGGGGGGAAGGGCTGGCAGGGATGTTAGAGGACCTGGGGGGATCACCCCCACCCAGGGGCGGAGGGAGCCAACCGAAGGCTCTTGCTCGGTGCCCCAGGAACCACCTCAGAACCACAGGCACGGCCAGCCTGGCCCCTTAGCACCGTGAGGAGCAGGAGGGGCCTGCGCGGGTCAGACCCACTCCTGCAGAGAGCGCTTGCAGTACAGGAGCATGCGCGGTGCGCCCTTGCGCTGCATCTGCACCAGGGCATAGGTGAGGCCCAGGATGAACAGCAGCAGCAGCAGCGGAGGCACCAGCACCATCACCATATTCACTGTCCGTGTCACCTCCTCCATCTGCACCACCACGCGGCTGCCCCCGTCCTTGCCGGCCCCAGAGTCCCCCTCCCCGGTACCCGGGCCAGCCTCGTGGCCCTCATCGCCCTCCTGGCTGTCACCGCCTGCCCCAGGCTCTGCACCCCCATCGGGGTTGAAGGGCGGACGGGCCACATCGGGCCATCGGGGTCCCGGCTCCACGTACTCTTGGCAGCCCATGAAGTCCCGCAGGATGGACTTGGGGTAGCCGGGCTCCATGCGCATGCGCTCGTTGTCGAACTTCCAGTATTTGGTGCCCTTGTAGAAGTAGGTGTAGGCTGCAGGGGGCAAGCAGGCCAGAGTGGTGTCAGGCCCCACCCACTCGCCGGCCAGAGATCCTCGCAGGAGACCAGGATGTGCTGAAGGGTCCCTGGCTTTAAAACACCCTTCTTCTCACTTGCTTCCCTTAGCATTTTCAAATCTGCCCCTTCCCAACTTATAGGAGCCACATCAGGCTCAGAGAGGGGCTGGGCTTGGGTCAAGTGCACCACTAGAATGCTTCCTAGCTAGGCTGACATTGACTAGGGCAGAGCATGGGAAGAGGGTCCTACAGCCTGCTGGATTGGGGGCTGCAGTCAGGGGACCTTGCTGTCCCATCCCAGGACTGGTTTCACCCCACAAGATACAGTGTGCAGTAGGCCTTGGCGCGGAGCCCAACCTTGCCTTGGCCCAGCTCTCCAGCCTTGGGAACTGTGCCACATCCCATCGGCCCCAGGAAGGGCCAGGTTTGAATCATGGGACGAGTCTATGCTCTGCTGAGCACAGTGACATCAGAGAGGCTGCAGAGTGATGCCTTCACACACAGAAGCCGTGTGACCCGCCGAGCACCTGGCGAAGCCTGCAGGGTCTCCCCTGAGTCTGAGAACCTGGAATCTGAGAGCCAGGGCCATGGTTTTTCTTAAACTCACCAGAGACCCTGCTGGAGAAGTAAAAGCCACAGCTCCCTGTCGCTGGGTTATAATGACAGAGATCAGGCTTCCCTTCCAGGCGGGTAAGTGGGGCACCCTGGAAGGACTCTCGCTCCATCTCTCTGAGCCAAGCTCAGGCTCCAGGCTCCCTGTGGGCTGCCCAAGGCAGCTGGACTCTGCGGGGAGCAGGGTGGTTCCGAGTGCCAGCTCTGGACACAGGCAGGCCTGGGTGGGACTCCTGACTCTATAACTTCCTTGTGGGATTTGGGGCCCTTTACTCAAACTCCGTGGTTTGGCTGTCTGTAAAAAGGGGATGGTGATGAAGCGGGGGGAACCAGGGCAGTCATGCTCCAGAAACTCCCAGGGCCTGACACAGCTGTGTCCCCCTCTGCATGCCGTCACAATGTCTGCGGACCTCGGGCAAGCCCTGTCCCATGTGTGGAGGAGGGGGATGCTGCGTGCTGGGAAGAGTGCTGGCCTTGGTACCTGCATCATTGCTCAGGAAGGCCCCCTTAGGGGAGACGGGGATCCCCTGCCAGACGCTGATGGGCTTGGGGTATCCTGGATCTCCACGTTGTGTCTCCTCATTGAAGCGCCAGTACCTGTGACCAAAAGCACCGAACTATGGGCCTGCTAGGGCCCGGAGTGCATTCCCCACGGGCACTGAGCTCTCTCCGGGTAGGTCGGGGGTATGTGGCCCATTTGGAGTCTTTTCCCTTCAGGGGAGAGGGCGCTCACCTGTCCTCTTGGAAGAAGAAGGTGTGGCCTGTGGGCTCCCACCAGATGGCCGTGTCGATGCGGTCATAGGGGATGCCCAGGCCATAGCTGGCCAGCGGCTGTGGGTAGCCAGGCTCTAGGTTCGCTTCCCGGAAGAGCCAGTAGCGGTCACCTGTGGGAGGAGAGGGAGGTGAGTGAGGACAGGTCTGGGGCTGAGGGGACTGGGCAGGAAGGGGGCAAGGGGGATGCTATTCTGGGCTCACAAATCCATTCACTTTCACCGCCACACTGACCACAGACACACACACACACACACACACACACACACACACACACACACACAATTATACACAACCACACTTCCACCCCACACACACACACACACACACAATTATACACAACCACACTTCCACCCCACACACCACAATATACAATGCACTCACCCTTGCATCACGTGCCTCTGCACCCATGGACACCTGTGACTGCTCGTCTACCCGCATGTGAGGCTCTCACGGCGGCACACACACCGCTCACACTGTACATGGCCCTGCATCCCCATGTGAATACCCCCACACAGTTCTTGTAGAGACAGAAAAGACGGGGAGCCCTGCCCGTCCTCTCGGTCTGGAGGCTGTACCGCTGGGGCACCCCAGCGCACAGCCCAGGGCTCCCCACTTTTAGTTGGGCCCAGCCCTGTCTTTGGGGAGCTCCTGCCTTGTTGAGGCTCAGGCCAGCAGGGCTGGGGATCCCTCAGGGTTACTGCCTTGGTCCATGTAACACAGCCCTTTGCTCTCTGTCACCTCAGGCCCAGCTGGGTCAGAGGATGGGGCAGGAAGGCTGCCCAGCCGCTCCCACCAACGCCCGCTCACCTTTGAAAAAGACAAAACGCCCATCCTGGCGCTCGTAGGCAGCACTGATGTCACCTGGCAGACCACGCCAGAAGTGCCCGATGGGCATGGGGTAGTTGTCCAGGACGCGGTTGTGCCGTACCCGCCAGAACCAGCGGCCCTGGGGAGGGTGTGTGCGTGAGGGGACAGAGCGTGCACGCTGCTTTGGCCTGGGAGAGGCCCCTCCTGAAGCCGCCCCTCCTGAAGCCACCCCTCCCTGGGTCAGGGGGTGTCCAGGGGAGGCCACTGAGATCCTAAGGGCAGCACCAGAGGCAGAGAGCCCTGGGTGGAGTGGGCGGGCGGATGAGTGTGGCAGACCCCTGGGCTTGCTGTGTGACCCCCGCAAATCCCTTGTCCTTCATCCCTCAAGCTGGTTTCTTCCCAGTCTAGGGAAGATGGCTCCCCAGGGGCTGCTCAGTGAGGGGTGGGGGTGCCAAGCAGCGAGGTGCGCAGGGCTCTGGGGGTGGGGTGGGGGGAGCTCTCCTGCTCTGAGCCTGGGCCAAGGGGCTGAGGGAGGCATGGGCAAGGGCAAGGGCAAGGGCCAGACCTTGAACACGAACATCTCCCCACGCAGCATGGCCACTGTGTCGAAGTCCCCGTCGCAGATGTTGGGGCCATACTGGTCAGGCCGCTCCGTGGGTCGGGGCTGCACTGGGGGTCCTGCCTTTGGGGGCCACTCTGGCTTCCCACCTGGGGGTGGGGGCTGGGGGGGCCTGGGGGGCCGATGGTCTGGCCGGCCTGGCCGCCGGGCTGTCACAGTGGGGAGAGGCCGGGTAGGCTGTGGCTGACCGTCTGGGGTGCCTATAGAGCCAGAAGGGAACAGGAAGTGAGGGGGCAGCCCCAGAACCCAGCCAGGACTCCAGGTTCTCCTACTCAGAACCCTGAGATTCGGGGGCCTCCACCCTGGAAAGACATGTACCCCAAATGAAATGCCCTGTCTGTCTGCAGCAGACCCCTCCCCCATCACCCTCAGGAAGACCTCCATCCTTTTACATACAGCCCCCTCCTTGACCGCCCCACACTGGGCGTGGGTCACTGTGCCTCTGAGGCTGCCCTTGTCTCCACTTCCCCTCAGGGACCCAAACTAGCCCTTGGGAGACTTCACTACTAGAGGCTTTCTTGGGTGAGCCCTGGTGTGTGGGCGTTGGTGTCACCCGCCTCAAGGCCACTAGGAAGTGGTAAACCAACACTCACTAGAGAGCCCGGGACAGGCTCGGGCCAGAAGTGACACTAGAAGGAATAGGGTCCTGGAAACCCAGAGGCACCCTTGGTCTGATAAGAATATCACTGGGGCTGAGGAGAAAAGGGATGTCTGTGAGGGGCCCTGGGGCCACCTGTGTCCTCTGAAAGCCCAAGCCTGGAGCCACTGCGAGAGCTCTGGGTGTGAGCCCAGGGTGAGGGCCAGGCCCTGGAGTCAGCTGGCCAGCCCTGAGTTTGATTTCTGGCACCATCATTTACTCACTGAGTGATGTGGACAAGTCACTAATCCTCTCTGGGCCTCAGATTCCTCATCTGCAAAATGGGGACAGCAGTGGTACCTACACCTCGTAGGGCTGGCAGTCGAGAGCAGGCATGCAGAGTCCCTTGGCCGCGCCTGTGCCACCCACTCACCATACAGCTGCTGGATGCCCCGGAGGTCATCCTCGGGCAGCTGGAAATTGTCGGTGTCCATCCACTGGTAGAATGGTGCCATGATGGCGCTGGGGTTGTTCGAGTGCTCTAGCCCCAGAGCGTGGCCCAGCTCGTGCACTGCTACCAGGAAGAGGTTATTTCCTGCAGCGGGGACAAGCACCACGGTCGGCTCAGGCCTGGCCCAGGACCTGGCCACCCCAGACTGTGAGCCGAGGCTGCCAGAGAACCTGCCTTTGCCTCACTCTTAGAGGAGGCTGAGCTGCTCTGACTTCTGGGCCTCCAACCTCCCCACCTGAGAATGATCCCTTCCCCTCCCTGCCACCCCTTGGAGACGGTGGGACAATGGCCCGAGACCAAGTGTCAGTGCTCTGGAGAACAGCACAGGGGAAGTGCCCCCTCCCAGCCCTGCAGCGTCTGCTCTGCCTCCCGTGCCCTCGCACTGGCCAGCTGATCTCACCATCTAGGTCAGTGCTGGAGAAGGTCCAGGGCTCATCTGCGTCGAAATGGGTGTCCCCGCCCAGACCAGGGCCAGGGAAATAGGCGTGGGCCAGAAAGCCGCCCGTGCCATCAAAGGGTGAGCTGTCGCCATGGAAGCCAGAGGCAAAGAGTACCATGATGTCAGCCTCCTTCTGCCGCCGCAGCCGGATGTCCTCGTAGGGTACCTCCTGGAAGACCAGGGGTGTGGCCTGCTCCCACACTCGGAAGGCCCTGCGAACCGCCTCCAGCGAGTGGTACCAGCCCAGCTTCTCTGTGTAGTTCTGGATGCTGCAGGTGAGTGGGGAGACATGGGAGTGAACCCAGGGCCTGGGGCTAGTGTCCACTGCTGGCACCCAATGGTTTGGAGACCGGGACTCGTGGTCCCACGGAACACACATAAGATCTGAACTGGTAGCAATGCCCGACAGCTATCATTAGTTCACTCGGAGGTGAATTTGAAAAAGGGAACAAACACGTCAAAGCCAGGAGTTCATTAAGATATCCCCAGATAAGGTTTCATTGTGCCAAATAAGCTTATTTTAAGTAAGAAAACATAAGTAAATAAACGTACAGGTGATACGTAGTAGAAAGACAGACCTAGAAAGACGGATGCACATGGCTGAGGTTTGGGGAACACAGGCCTAGTGGTTCTGAATGTTGGGCTCCAGGGTCAGGCTGACCTAAGTTCAAGGCCACGTTCTAACACTATCTGTGTGACCTTGGGAAAGTGAGTTAGTCTCTCTGAATTTGAGTTTCTTCATTTGTAAACTGGGAACAGGAAGGGACTGGTTTCGTCAGAGTCCCTGTGAGGATTAAATGAATGAACTCATTAGAACATGTGCCACTGGGTCTGCACATGGTGAAGCGTGAGGAGCCCTGTTAGGGGCCATGTAAACCAGATTAAGTGTCTGTGTGCTGGACAGACCTCCGATAAAGCCGGATGGACCATGAATTCACTCTGGGGGCCTGGGGTCTAAGAGGCTACTCCTCGAGAGATGGAGCTCCGGTGGGGCCATGGCTAGACTGGAACAGGAGGAGAAGCCCTTGGGGACCACTGCATGCTAGAGGCTCAGAGGGGTGTGATTTGCTGCCTGCCCACCTGACAGATGCTGGAATTCCGGACCCCTGCTCTCCCACACCCCACAGGGGCCTGAAGCCCCATGCCCTGCACCATGGAGGCCATGTTTGTATCGGGGCAGGAGCCCATCTGGGCCTGTGAGGCCAGTGCGGGCTGCTGGTGGGTGAGAGGAGGGAGGGAATGAGGAGAAAGTGGAAGCAGCTGCAAGGGGCCTGACCTTCTCCAGAGGGAGACTAGGGTGTGCCTAGGGTGTGCGGCCCTTGTCAGCCTGGGTGTGGGAGCAGAGTGGAGACAGACCGCCTTTGCGAGGCACTCTGGTGGGTGCTGCTGGGAAAGGAAACCTTCCAGACAAGCCTGCTGGGAAGCCCGAGGCCTCAGCCCAGGCGAGATGTCCTGGGAGGGATGCCACCCTGGACAGCGGGGTGTCCCTACCTGAAGGTCAGGTGAGGGTTGTTCCACTTCCTGCCAGTGAGGGCATAGCGCTTCCGCCGCCGCAGATTGGCTTTCACACGTACCCCGAACTGGTCTGGCACCCCACAGCGGGGCCGCTTCATCCACCTGGGTCACAGGCGTGGAGGAGTGAACACAGAGCCTCCTCCAGGCAGTCCACCTTCTTCACCCTCCTGCCTGCGACCTTCAGCTGCCTCTTATATCAGTGTGGTAGGGAAGGTGAGTAAGATTAGCTGAGCTTCACTCTCCTCATCAAGAAAATGGGTATAATGATCTTGTACCGGAAGACTGGGTGCCAGTCTTCCACAAACGTGAGCCCCTTCTCGCCAGCGTCATGCAGGAATGGGACAGTTATTCCTGAGGTCTCTTTTCCTTGCTCATCGAGGGTGTGGCTTTGGGTCACATTCCCTCTGTCAGATCCAGAGCAAGGCCTAGCTAGGCTGTCCCGTCCAGGGCATGTGTGCTGCATCTTCCAATTCCCATGCCTGTGGCAGACATCACTAATCAATCCTATGCTCCCTGCAGCCACGCCCGCGTTTGGCCTCGGCTGCTTTCTCAACACAAGGCTTTAGACGGCCACTCCCAACCAGTCTGAGCTGGGATGGAGGACCAAAGTGTTTGCCATCTCTTATCTAGGTCATTTTTTCTAGAAACCCCGCATGCCAAGGCCTCATGAGAGCAGGCCACAAGGAGGGCAGGGGCCGGTGGGGTCTGGGAAGGGCCCACAGAGGGACTCACGCCTTGGTCTCCTCGTCGAGCACGCCGGTGACAGGGATCCCGTAGAAGCGCTGCATCTCGGCGAGGGCCGAGGCCAGGATCTGGGCGGAGCGCATGGTGGACATGTAGCGGCTGGGCTGGGGCAGGTAGCCATAGAGCCGCAGCCAGTTCTACAAAGGACAGAGACCACGACCTGGTCAGCAGGTCCCTGCACGGCTGACTCCCCACGCATACGCCTGCATCCGACCACTGCTGACCACCGCCACCGCCATCACACCAGAGCCACGCCCACCTCCCTGCTTCCTCCTCCTGCGGTCTGTTGTCACACAAGAGCCAGAGCAAACAGCCTTTGTAAGTCAGGTCTGGTCTCCACACTTCTCATCTCAGAGGGAAAGCCAATTTTCACAGGAGCGCCCAGGCCCTCACTACTTGATCCCACCTGAGTGCTCACCCACCCAGCCAGGCACTCTCCTGCCTCAGGCCCTTTGCACTTGCTGTTCCTGCTGCCCGAGTACTCTCCCGGACAGCTGCATGGCTCACACCTCCATTTTTTTCCAGGTCTCTGCCTTACCAGAGAAGTGCTCCCTGACAACGCTATGTAAAAAAGACCCCCACTTGCTGTACCTGCCCTCCTCCTCCTTCCCTGTACTTGTCACTAACCGACACACCATACATTTACTTAGCTGTTTATTGTTTGTCTCCCCCACTAGGACAGGAGGGACTCTCAATGAGCCACGCTGAGCTGTGGTAAGAAAGGGGACTCTGCCCTGCCCGCCTCATCTCCCGAAGGCCACAAGAGCATGATGACCAGTGTGGGAGGCTGGTGGCACAGAGGTCAGGGGCTGCTGTGGGCCTTGGCCACATGAAAGTGTGTTTTCTGTATCTTTCACGGCCCACCGTGGGTCTTCAAAGGTCCTCAGACTAAGGGAATCTGCTGGCCTGTTCTCTGAGAGGCCCTGGAAGGTGAGAGCTGCACACCAAGGGCCCACAAGCAGGATGGTGGCCGGACATGGTGGCTATTCCGGGCTGACAGCCATGTGTCAGCTGGCCAGAGTCACGCTCACATCTGTCTGCCACCAGTGTCACCTGTCAGCCCAGTGCTGGCACCTGGCCAGGCCCCTGGTGCTCAATAAATGTACCAGTAATGACAGGCTGGGGGACTATCTGGCTGTCCTTGGAGTGGCAGCTGTTTGCCTCTACCAACAGGGTTGAAAGTTCCAGGCTCCAACAGGGCCTGAGTGCCACGCAGCCTCGGGTGAGGGGCAGGGCAGCTAGGGGGGCTGGGAGAGCCATGCCTCCCTTGCCAGCTCCCCTCACCCCTCTGGCCCAGGCCACCTTCCCCGAGTTCCATCAGACATTGGCAGTGTCATGGGCACTCTCCCTGTTCTTCCCAAGCACAGGAGCCCATTCCTGAAGCTCCTGTGTGCAATGCATATAAGGGGGGATAGCCCACCACCCTTAATGGACATGATTTTCCTGAAGAAGCTTGGAGAGATCTAGAAGGCCAGGCCATGATGCTCAGCCAGCTCCAGCAGTGAAAGTGATTCATCCAGAGGTAGGGGGAGAGATGGGGCTGCCCGCTGACAGATGAGGGCACCTCTACATCACCTATTTGCATAAGGTAAAAATATCTCAGGGAACGCAATCACAGGCCACCAAGGGGCTGATTAGCGGTGTCTGCAGAGTGACAGGAGGAGGGCAGGGATGGGGGAGGCTCAGGCTGGGGCCCTGGGGAGGGTAAGGGAGGGGGTTGGGCCTGTCTGCAAGGTAGAGCTCCAGAGCTCAGCAGAGGGGTGGCGGGGGTGGGGGGGCAGGGATTTAACTCTGAGGGCAGGTCAGGGGCTGATGGGAAGGTCCCAGGGGTGCCTGTGCACCCTCCTGCACACGGATGAGCACCTTGGAGTCTCAGGGATTCCATCTCAGTATCAGCCAAGCCCTGAACCCTCAGCCTCCTGGTGACAAACGCCCTGTGGCCACGGACACAGAGAGAAGCCAAAGCTGAGAACCGGTGGCAGGCGTAGGGTAAGCAGCAGCACAATCTTGGCCCAGAGCAGCCAAACCCCTGGATGACAAGGCAAAGCAGCTGACGGAGCCGGCCTGCCAACAGAGCCTTACTGCTGTGCTAAGTGTGACAAGCCCAGGAGGTTAGGATGGTGAGGGCGTGGAGGGAAAAGACAGAATGGGACAGGGGTACACAGGTGCACGGCAGGGGCTGTGAGGAGGGGCTACTTGTACCCTAAGCCCCAGCTTCCTGAGGTGCCCTGCTGCCATTGGAAAAAAAAGTAGGGAGTGATTTCCAAGGTCATGACTGACCTCTTGGTCTCAAAGTGGGGGAGGGGCTCTGCTCCAGCCCTTGCTGCTCCTACTGGTGAAGGCTGTAACTGTGGTCTCTTACACAAGGTGTCTCCTTCCCTCCCGTTACCTAGTCTCGTAGGTAGAGTGAGCCAAGCAGGTGCAGCTTTGTCTTTCAGGTGGGGAAACTGAGGCTGGGAGAGGTCAGTAAGTGGCAGAATAGGGAGAACCTCCTCCACGCGGGTCACTGTCCAGTGGGAAGCAGGGAAGGTTCTGAAGAGGGCCCACGAGGGCCCCCTCCTACCTGCAGCACACCCTGCAGCAGCCAAGGGCTAAGAATCTGCCATGGGCCAGGCCAGCCACTCCACCCAATCATCCCTTTCAGTGCTAACCAGTACCCCATTCCCACTACACTGACAGTGAGGCTCAGAGGGGCGAGTAGCCCACCCAGGGTCGCACAGCTGAGCTGGCTAAAGCTAGAGCTCATAAGCAGCGCTACTGGACCAGGCTGCTTGTGAAGCAGCACCAGCTCCTCTTGGCCTGAGGCTGGGGACACTGGGCCCTGGCCTTTCTCAGGCACAGTGCCCAGCATAGCACTGGGGGAGGGCGTCTAATCTTCCCCACCTCCACATCCCTGGCTGGGCCTGGGCGCTGGGCCACATCAGCAGGGCTGCCCCCCAGGGTGCTGAGACAATGCCAAGGCAGGCCTGCAGGGAGGGTGTGTCTGAGAAGGAGCCTCCAGATCAATACGGAGCATTAAGCAGCCGTGGGGGCAGGGGGCAAGTGCTGCTGCAGTCACCACAGCCAGCTCCTCCAGCCGGCTCCTCCCACCCGGGGCCTTATCAGACCTTGTGCGATAAGGACAATCTGCTGGGCTCTGCTTTCCTTCTGTCACCCATGGCTCTCCGTGCAGCCCGAGAGGACTTGGGCAGGGTCGCCCAGGCAGGCACAAAGGGCACCTTGGGGGCCCACCGGTGATGGGCCTTTCAGAGCACTATGAGGGCCTCGCTGTGCCCATCTCCCCGCCAAGTATCGCCATCTAGGGCTGTTGGGAGCAGGCCAAGGCCATGCCAGCACAGAGCTGGTGCCAGACGGGATGATGAGCCTGGGAGCGTCATAAACCTTGCAGAGGCAGAACATGCACCCCAGGCCCATCCAGCCCACCCCTGTCCAAGGCATCTAAACCAGGAGCCCAACCACCAGCTAGGTGACCCCAAGTAGGCCTAGACTCCTCCATCCAGTCTCAGGCCAGAAGGGACCACGAGGCCATCAAATCCAGCTACCTCACTGCCATGGAGCACAGCTGGGCTAGGGACCCAAGCAGTCTGTACCCCTGCAGGGATGGGGTGCTGACTGCCACCAAGGTAGCCCACTCTATCTTTGGGCAGCTAGGACTGTCAGCTCCTCTTCAGGCTGAGCAGAAATCTGCCTCTTGGTCCTGACCGTTTGTCTGCAGAACAGGCCTCCGAGGAATGGAAGGGGACCAAGACGTCTCCGACCCCCCGTCCCTCCTCTGCAGAATAGGGTCAAAATTTTCCTTCCCCAATGGCTGTACAGGGGTGGGAACACAGAGACACGATGACCAGTCCCAAGGCCAGTGAAGTAAGGAGCACCAAGCCAGGCCACCCGTCCTTGGTGGGTCATTTACCACCTCTAGAGACAACGTGGTCCACATTGAAGCAGCTCTAGAAGAACCACCCTTCACCATGGGAAAGATGCAGGTGCATTCAGGGGCTCTGGTGGCAGGGACAGTGGGCAGGGTGGGGGATGTGTGGCCAGGGACGCAGGAAAGACAATCCAAGTCTCTGTCACTTCTTTACTCCCGGCCTGCCCCGCACTCTTTAATCTGGAGGAAGTCACAGAAACGGGTCCTCTGCCAGTGGGCAGGTGTGAAAAGAGCCCTGTTTGCTAGTGGTTTCAGGTTGGCCGGGGGCCAGGTCAGGGGCCGCACCTGGAAACCCCCTTAGGTGTTGTCTCCCGGAAAGGACTGTCCATAGGACAGAGCCCGGGTGGCTGGGCAGGTCGGGGGAGAGCTCCAGGCTCACTCAGCTCTACCTCCGCCACCTCCTTCCTACCTGGCTCGGGCCCAGCAGGCTCCTGCTTGGTGGCACTTCTGCCCTGCAGCCTTTAATCCAGCATGGAGGCAGGGAGCTCAGGCTCCAAGCTAGACTGACTGGGTTCAAATCCCAGCTCCGCTACTCCCTGGCTGGGGAATTTGGTGCAATTTCTCACCTCACAGTCTCAGTTTCCTCTTCTGTACAATGGGGTAATGACAGCACCTGCACTTAGAGTCAATTCCAGGATTAAATGTGAAAATGCTTACAAAACAACTCTAGACCACGCTCAGGACAGAACCAAATATTTTGACGGTGCTCAAAAATAGCACCTGATTCTACTGGGCCCATGTGAGGGCCACGTTTTTACACGTAAACACACCGAATCTTCCCAATAACTCCATTCAGTAGACGCCATTACTATTCTCATTTCATAGACTGGGAAACCGAGGCTCAGATGAGTTTGATGACTTGCCCAACAGCAAATGCCATTTGTTCCTGTCACTGTTTTGTCACCATTTTGCAAGTGCTTCTTATGCGCCAGGTGCCATGCTCACAAGTGCTGGCCATGCAGCTGGCTCTCACCTCTCCGGGGTGGCAATAACTCCTGAGAGGATAGCCTGGCGCCCAGGGCTAAGGGCCAGCCTGGAGAGCTGATCCAGACCCTGGCCTCCAGGCGCCCCGGCTGCGGCAGCTCAGCCATCAGATGCAGTGGGATGTGGGGCACATCCAAGGGCCGGTTAATTGCTGAGACCCAGGGAGGCATCGCCTTGTCTCTCTGATCCAGGCCCGGCTTGCACAGTTCTGATGTTCTTGCCCGAGGCTGCAAACTCTGGGCTCCCTCCCTCAAAGGGCCCAGGCATCCCTGGAACCAGTGTCTTTCTAGGGAGTGGCCTCGCATGAGCCCTAACTCAGGGTGGCTTGTCTGACCAGAAGGCGCCTGTTGTATGCTGCAGGCCTGGAGTGTTTGGCCTCCTTCTGGGCCCCAGATCCTTACATTCATCTGTAGAGTCCCCCCAAGGCCCTCTGCGGTAGAGAAGGGTACAAGCAGAGAGCCTCTGATCCCTCTCCGCTTCTGCTGACTCAGAGAACACATCTCCTGGCTTAAGGCAGAGAGAGCTTGGCCCCTGCCTGAGTAGCTGGCTGCGTAAGCCACGTAAATCTTGGGACGGTATTGAAGATGTCAACTATCTTTGTCCATTTGGGCTGCTATAACAAAAACCTCATAAGCTGGGTCGCTTATAGCAACACACATTGCTTTCTCATGGTTCTGGAGGCTGAAAGTCCAGGATCGGGGTGCCAGCACGGTCAGATTCTGGTGAAGGCCCGCTTCCTGGTTGCCAACTGCCACCTTCTCACTGCATCCTTGCATGGTGGAAGGGGCAAGGGAGCCTTCTCAGGCAGCTTTTATAAGAGCACCAATCTCATTCACGATGGCTCTGTACTCAACAACTAATCACCTTCCGAAGGCTCCGCCTCCTAAAATCACCACCCTCGGAACTAGGTTTCAGCATATGAATGCTGGGGGAACATGAATATCCAATCTAGGGCACCAACTCCAATCTGCGCCCCATACGGACCACCATGGCTGGCCTCAGGCAGAAGCCAAACTCCAGCTGGGCACAGGTGACGATGGCGGGGAACATCTGGATCAGCAACAAAAGGGACATGATGGGGGTGGCCAGAGCCAGGCACCTGGCAGCTTTGCCCTACCGAGCTGGCATCAGAGAACCTGCGGAGTGGGTGCTGGGGTTCATAGGAAGGCTTCTTTGTGGGGCCTGGGTGTGCTTCTGTGCTCTTTCCTCTTCACTCTCCTTGGGGTGGGGCAGAGGAAGGTGTTTATGTCCAAAGGTCAGAATGGGTAGGTGGGACTCATTCGCTGTTCAGACAAGGAGCACATGCTGACTGCGCTGTTCTTTGCAAGGAGGCAGCTGATTGACGGGACCTCAGCCAGTCCGAACACAGGGACCTGGCAAAGGGCTGGGCATGAGGGGCCATGGATCCTGGGTCCTTGGTTGTGTCAACCAGCCCAGCTCTCTGAGTGTTTTGAAATAGATTATGGAGGGGTGGTTTGTTAGGAATAAGAGGAGAACAGGCTGAAAAACAGGGATGGGTAGGAGGAGAGAAGATGCAGCTTCTGTAGGATTCCAAGGACAAGGCTCTCACGTTTTCCTCAAGGGTGGGCACGGGGCCTCTGTAGTTTCTACTTCACTTTAAGAAAGGGTATTATGAAGAGCACAAGTGTGGATCCCCCAGGGGCCAGCAGGGAAGTGCCAGCGGAGACTGGAGCACAAGAGGCCTGGGGCTATGGCTCACCCCGTCATATCGAAAGGTCGGAATCAGAATTCAAGCTGATCCCCACCCAGGTAGGGGCAAGGAAGGTATGCGGGAGTCTGTTCAGGGAAGGTGAGTGTGTCCATGTTTTAGTGGCAATTGCGCCACACCTATGAACTCTATAAGCCAAGTCACCTTGGGGCAGGCTGAGGGCCCGAGGTTATGCCTGGAGAGGAGGAGGTGAGTGGGAAGAGACCATAGCTTCTCTGGTGAAAACCAAAGGCACTTAAGCAGGCTTGGTGCTGTAGCCGGCCAGAGCAGGACAGAGATCTGAAGGGGTACTGGACCCTCAGGCTGGAGAGGCCAGGCGCTACTGCTGGCACCTCAGTCAGCTGAGGCCTTCATCCATGTGGGGAAATGGGGCTCTGGCTCAGAACGGCTGGAGACTAGGACCTGACATTCAAAGGAAGGAGTGAGACAGGGCAGAGTAGCTCAGTGGTGGCTTTCCCCAGGAAGACAGCCTTGTTTAGGCTGTGGGGTTTTAGGTATCTGCGGCTCCCAGCACGGGCCGGACTCCCTCATTCCTTAAGTCTAGTGAAACTCCTGTGGTTTCTGCCCTGGGAGGGAGAGGGGCTGGCCTTGGCTCAGTTACCAGGATGCTCTGAGAAGGACCCAGCCATGACCTGCCCTGAAGCCTGGAGCCGTGGGGATTGTGGGGTGAGGACCAGGGCCCATCCCCAAGGGAGAGAAGCTCTGGACACAGAGTAAAGGCCAGGCCCAGGAGTCCTAGGACTGGCCCATAAAGAGTGTGGACGGACGTAGGGACAGCTGTCCCACAGCCTCCTGGCAAATGTGCTGGCTGCTGAAGCCATTCAACTCTTTGGGCCCAGACCTGATAGGACTCCAAGGAATAGCCTGTACCCCAAAGCCTATTCTAGGAGCTGGGACAACCCTGTCTCTAGCCCTAAATTACCTTGGCTTCCAAAATCCAAGGGTCCCCATAACCTTCTAGAGTCTCTTCCAGTAACAGCCCAACCCAAATTTTCCCTAGGAGAGAGGTTGTAGGTCACTCACAGACTCTAACCATGCCACCAAAGTAGGGCCATGGTTCATGGCCCCAGTGCAGGCCCTGGGCTATGGGTACTCCCTAGGAGCAGAGGCAAAGGAAAGAGAAAATGAAGCCCCTCATACCACAGGTCCCAGTGCCCCGGCTTCTGGCCATTTAGGATGCCAATTCAGAATGTATGGCAACCAAATTCCAGCTTGTTCCATAACTGCTTTCTGTGCAGAGATGCCATTCCTAAGATTTGGAAACTGCTTAAGCGTGGGTCTGTGACTGGCAATTCTTTGGTTCTCCACTCTGGAGAGTAGCAGGTGGGCCCAAACACTCTTCACCTACTAGTACCTGGGTCACAGGCTGAGGGAATCCCCAACAGCAGGAGGTCCCTGTCTGCATGAATGAGGGGGTGCAGCTGGACTGGGCGTGGGCTGGGCAACTACTCCACCTCAGGCGGTGACCTGGCTCCTTGCATCTCTCCCCGGCCTGGCCAGGGAGGGAGGGCAGAGCAGGTGGGGAGCTGGCCGAGAGGTGTAACTTGAGCCGGGAGGAATTCCCTGCCCTTCCTCCAAGCTTTTATTAAAGTAGGGCGGGGAGGGGCAGGCTACCATTGGAAAAATCTCCCAGGCAGCGAGGGGAGGTGGGGAAGCCGCGTGGGGCTGGGAGGGAGCACCGGCCCGCTGCAAATAGAAACCGCACTCAGGCCGCGGCGGGCAGCGGGAGGCTCCAGGCCGGCGCAAGGGCACGGAGGCGGGTCTCCACGCCCCCGCCCCGACTCCTCTCCTAGTCTGAGGCAGGGAGTGGGGTTTTAGAAGTGGGTTAAGAGTGAACCCCTCTTTTGCTCTGGGGCAACGGAGCTGGTGTTCTCACTATCCCTGCTCGGAAAGACGGTGCTGGGCCACCCCATGGGGCCGGGGTGCTGGCTGGACCCAGCCCTGCGTCAAGAGGCCGCACCTGATAACCCACAGGACTGATCCAGAGAGGGGGCCCCGTAGGGACGTAAGGCGGGCTCCCGGTGAAAAGATGTGCAGAGTCCGCCTTCTGCGCACCGGGTCTCGGCGCAGGGGCTCTGGTGGGAGGAAGCGCCGGGGAGGCTGGGTCTCTGTCTCGGACTCCAGCTGGCCGTGCCTGGCGCGGCTTCCGTGCACGAGCCCAGGAAAGTCGGCAAAGTGCCCCTGCGACCCGAGTCTGTTGCCTCGGAGGTTCGCACCTCTTCCCCTCATCCCCGCCCGCTGCGCGCGGCTCCGAGTCCCCCAGAACCGGGGCTCACCTAGGCGGGAGCGCTTCCTGCTCCACCCGCGGTTCTCCCAGGGCAGCCCTCTCCCCATCCACAAAGAGCGTCACCGCGCCCGCAGGGCTCTCGAGGAACTGGGCTCCGGGGAAGGAGGGAAGGAGGGAAGCAAGGGCTTGGGGAGGCAGGAGCGGCTCCCGGACGCGGGCTGGGGCGCGTCAGTGCCCAGGGCAGGGCTGGAGGGGTGGAGAGTGGGCGCAAGTCCTACACCCGCCAGGGTTTGGAAGGAGGTGCGCCTCTGCAGAAAGCGAGCTGGGGAGGGGCAGCGTGCCTGGCCCCTTTCCTTCACCCCCCTCCCCTGGGGACTGGGGGCTAGTCTCCGCACCCTCTACCTCCTAGCCTAAGGCTGCGGGCGTGGCTCCCTCCCCCCCTTCTGAAGTCCCCCCAAGCCACGGCAAAGAGACAGAACTGGGGTCCTCACCTCGGCTTTGACTTCTGCGTCCTCCGCCGCTGCGCTGTGGCCCAGGAAGCCCAGAAGCACCAGTAGCAGCGGCAGCAGCCGCGGTCGCACCGCCGCCTCCCGGCCACCGAGGAGGCTGCTTGCCCAGGCCGGCGGTCCGGGCGCGCTCCGGTCGCTGCCCATGCTCTCGGCGCCCAGCCCGGCCCGGAGTGCTGCACGCGGGGCTCGCCCCTCGCCGGCACCGGGTCCCCGCACGCGTCTCGGAAACTTGCGACGCTCCCTGGCTCCTCGCCCGGCGGGCGCACGGCAGACCTCCCGGTTCTGGTGCCGGCCAGAGCCGCTTAGGTACCCTCGGCAAATTCCCACGCTCGAGGAGAAGCGGGCGAGGCAGATCCCGGCCCGCGGAGCCGGCCCGCGGGGGAGAGGGCCGCCGCCGGGTCCCGCAGCCTGGGCGCCCGGGGCCCGGCTCCCGAGAGCAAGCGCAACTCCTGAGCCTTTGTCTGGCTCAGCGCTCCGGCCGCCCGGTTCCGCGGCGCCCCCTGCGCGCCCAGCTCCCTCTGTCCATGCCCGGGGCCGGGCGCTGCCCAGCGCGCGCGCCTCCCGCCCGGGGACTCTGCTCGCCCAGCGCCCGACCGGGCCCGGGCCCCCGCGCAGTCCCGGGCGGAGGCGCAGGGAGCTGGTCGGAGCGAGCGAGCGAGCCAGGGAACCGGCGCCCGACGTCCCCGGCGAGTTCGGCGCAGCTCGCGGCGCTCCCAGCCCTCCTCCCCGCGCCGCGGCCGCCGCCGCTCTTAAAGGGCCAGTGCTCTCTCGGCGCGCGGCCGGGAGCGGGGCCCGGGGGCGGTACCATAGCCGGAGGCTTTTGGGTAGCAGGTGCCGACAGGCGGCTTTTTCACTCCTTCCAGAAGACAGGAATCCCCTCTAGCCCGCCTCCGTCACTCCAATCCTTGCTTTTGGGGAGCGAAGTTGATCCTCACAGCGACCCCCAATAGAGAGAGTTAGGAGGAACGAAGACTCTTCCACCTGGTCGGCGGATAGGGATACTGAGGCGGGGGTGGGCTGGGAAGAGGGCTGGGGGAGGAAGGACCCGAGTGTCTTGATGTAGGCTTAACAAGAAAAAGATAAAAATCTAGAGATTTGTTTTCTTAAAAGCCTCAGGGTGTCTTTGGCCCTTCAGTGACTCTTCAGGCGCGTTCCTACCTTGGGCGTCCCTTGGGGTATGACAGAGCACAGGTGGGCAAGTTAGTCAGCTTTCCGGAACCTCCATGTCCTTATCGGGAACGTGGAGCAACCTTAAGGTGTGGGTTAGATATGCTTTCCGTTGCTGACTTAGCACACATTAGGTGTCCAAGTAGAGGACACTATTTTGTGCAAGTGAAATGTGACGGTGGGGCCCGACAAGGCTCTGTCTGGGCAGATAGGTGAAACTTCCCACTGAGTGGAGCTTAAAGTACTAGATTTAATTCTTTTCCGGGTCAGCTTGAGTTCTGGTGGGTGTGGATGCAGACCACTTGAGGTGGGGGGTGGGGGCTAGGTCTAAGGTCTGCAGAGGCTGTGTCCAGACCAAGGGTAGTCCTGGCCTAACGCACTGGTGTCAGGGGCACGAGGTGAAGGCGCCCCAGAAGGACAGGGGGCTGGAGACCGTCCATCTCTTCTGCCACCTCCCAGCCCCAGAAATGAGAGCTTTCTTTATCTGAGCGCAGGTTTCTCTAGAAACTTCCCCAGCTGCCTCACCTCCCCCAAAAGGGCAGAGATCTGGCAGAGCTTTAGAAATTGACCTGTTCACTGATCTAGCAGGTAAAAAAACAAACAAACAAACAAAAACCCAAAACACCGTTAAAGAGAACAGACAGAAGTTAAGTGAAGGTAAATTTTATTCAAAAAACTCTTTCTCAATAGGAGAAGAGAGACTCAGTATAGAAAAAGGCCCAATACATCCAGTAACAAGTGGAATTTATTGCCAAGGCTCAAGTATGTGTGTGTTGGGGAGGGGGCTGGGGCAGAGAGGGGGGTGGGGTGGGGGGTGGTGGATGGAAATGACTAGAGGAGACATCAAGTCTGGGCAGATGCTGGCTGAAGGCAGGCCAGGTTGATCAGATATCACCTGGGGGGTTTGGAGTTTGCTCAGATATCAAGGGTGGGAAATTATCACTGGCTTGATTTAACAGAATTCTCGATAAAACTGGATTCTAGAAGGAAGTATATGGATGGGCCTCGTTGGGGAGAGGGTTCAGGGGAGCCTGACGAAAAGTTTGGTCAAGAATCTTTGTTCCCACTCTCGTTCAAGGGAAAAGAGGCATTCTTTGCTGTGAACAATATAAGTCCATTTCTCATTTGATCGCCTTTGTTCATTTATACCCAGCCGAACCATCTGTTAAGACTTGATGACAATTGATAATTGCTGTACTATAAGACACACAAGACGTTTAATGAGAGGGATACTTTGAAGATAAATGGAGAGACAAAGATTAGCAGCTGAATCGATCTGCGTGCCCACCTTCATAGACCTTCAGGGATCTACCAAGAAGAAATCCAGGGCCTGTTGTCCTCCTTGGTAGGGTGAGCGTGATGGTGGTGATGCACACATTTCTCTGTTCACCTCTTGAACCTTCCCGGTTACGGCAGAGACGTCAGGTAGATTGCGGGGAACCAAAGTCCAGCAGTTGCTTCCGACCGCTGCGCAAGTGTCCCCTTCTGCAGCCAGGCTGGCCTGGAGGGCGTTGGCGGCTATGGAGAAGAGCACACTGGATTTCTCACAGCGGGCAAGTCACCAATTTGAGGCCAGTGGTGATGTCATCCAGGCACGACGTAAATTGTTTCAGCGGTGAGTACAGGAGTTCTCGCTATCTGTGATTTTGCTTTCTGTGGTTTTAGTTACCTGCGTGGTCAATCGTGGACTGAATGGAAATGAAACAGAAAATTCCAGAAATAAGCAATTTATAAGTTTTGAATTGCCGTCGTTCTGAGTAGCCTCATGAAATCTCGCGCAGTCTGGCTCCGTCTTGCCCGGGACATGAATCATCACCTTGTGCAGTGTATTCATGATGTACGCGCTACCCGGTCATTAGTCGCTTAGTAGAATCTTCCACTAGACAAGATGAAGAAGGCATCCTCATGGGCCTTCCCGTGATCATTTCAGAAGCTAACATGGAAAGAGGGGTGAACACCTGAGAGTCATAAAAGCAATGGGCTGTCATGATGAGTCCAGTTCTTCTGGCAGTTTAGCCGGTTCGGTCTTGAGGATGCTGTTGGGTCTTTCTGTGACGCTTGATGACTGAGGATGGTAAGAGCAGCGGAGACTTTGACGAATGTGCTGCCTTTTCGATGTCCCATGTAATTTTCTTAACGAAACGTGATCCTCTGTTCCCGGAGACGGTAGTGGAGATACCCTAAGTGAGGAAGATTTGTTCCGGGGACACTTTGGTGACTGGTGTTCTCGTTTGCCAGGGGACAGCCTCTGGCCATTTAGAAAATTCGTGGATGAGAGTGGGTATGTACTGGTAGCCTTGTGCTTTTGGTAATTGGCAAAAATCCCCTTGCCGGTGAAGGGAGGGTCTGAGGGGGAGCCGCTCCCCTTCCTTGGCCACTTTTACAGTTTTACCAGGGTCGTGTTTATGGCAGTTGAGTCGAGTGGCAACTTGCTTGGTCCAGATAAAAGCCAAAGGGCTCAAATTACTGTTTGTCTAATGTATCCCGCATTTCGTCCTTTCCGTGTGTTGTGTAAACTGTACACAATGACGAGAGAGAGATAAGGAAGCCACTGAGCAGCCATCTCGGTGTTTCCGAAGTCCGTCTGATGGCTTGATGGTCTCTAGCTCTTTCCCACCCAGTCCTTTCAGAGTCTGAAACTGTTATTTGGGCCGTGTGGATGGATTTCTCTTATGATTTCCCTAGGAGTCATCCCAAATCAGTGCTCTTCCCTCAAGGGAAGGTTCATTGGTCTGTTGAGGTCTAGGGCTTCGAAGCAGGATGCAGGGGGCATAGTCCCAAGGCTTGGGAAACACTTGGATTTCTGGGGTGACTGGGGAAGAGGCCGCTAATTTAGCATATTTATTAGCCCATCTATTTCCTTGGGCTTCTTCTAATTTTTTTGTACGATGTTCCTCAGTTTTAACTTTAGTGATCTGCTGGGGTAATAACAGTACCTCTAGAAGTTCTGCTATTTGGGGTCCATTTCTGACTGGGGTACCAGCTTCTGTCATGAATCCTCTGTGTTTCTATCACATACCCAAATCATGTACCACCCCAATGGTAAAGCGGCCATCAGCATAAATGTTAACCATCATCCCCTATGCTTTTTACGCAAGCCTGAGTAAGAGCAATTAACTAGGTTACGTGGGCTGGTTTGACATTTGGCAGGGCTCGTATTCTGGAAGTTTATGTGGATCCGTAACAACATATCCAGCCTGGAGGGCCTCATCCTCCTTTCAGAGGTAGAAGCCATGATGTGAAGAGCAAGGACAACTTGGGGGAGGAGGTTTTCTGATAGAGCTTGCTTAGGACAGGATAATGACCTAGTGTTAACGACACAGCCCTGGCACGTCCTATCAGAGGGTGAAGTAAGGCAGGGTTCGGATTTTGACAGTGATGTATGGAGACGTGAAAGGGAAAGAGGAGTAGGATTTCACAGGAGGCGAGTCGAGATGCTGACAAGTGCTGGGCTTTCATTAAGCGATGGGGTCTGCACAGCCCGAGGAATGTGTTTGTCGAGCGGATGGCCTAATACTAAAACAGAGGTAGCATGGTCAAGCTTAGCGGTTGTAGCCATGGCTCACAGGGGAATATGCCTTGGCTACTGGGTCCAAGGCCAGACTATAATATCCCAGAGGTCTTCGGTGTCCATTATGCTTCCGGGATAACATTCTGAGGGCATCGCCCTCTCGTTCATGCACAAACAAGGAAAAAAGGTGAGGAGTAATTGGCAAGTCTGGTGAAAGTAGAGGGCCTTTAACGTTGTTGAAAGCATTGCTGGATGGGGGAGCCCATACTTCTGGGTCTGGGGATGCTTTCCCAGTCATGGCCTAGGAGAGTGAGGCAAACACAGAGAAATTAGGTACCTACGTTCTACCCAACGAGACCCCAAAAATGTGTCAGTTGTCATTTTCTGTCGGGAAGAGAAAAATGTTGAATAGTAGAGGCTCTGTCTGTGGAGATAGTTCTACCTGCAACTGAAATCTCGTGACCTAAATATCAGACACATAGAGAAAACAGTTGAATTTTGTCTCTAGCCACTTTATGGCCCTTTCTTGCTAATGTCTTAAAGTATTCAGTGACCAAAGGAGTTGTCCTAACTGTCAGACCATAGAAGGAGGTCCTCTACATATTGGGATCTCCTGGAATTTGAAACCCTCCAGTTGGCATTTAGGGTGTGCAAGAGGTAAGTAGGAGCCTCAGTAAATCTTTGAGGCATAACAGTCTAGTATCTTGTTGGTTATCCCAGGTGAAGGCAAACAAGTATTGGGATTCCTTATGAAGGGGAATCCTAAACCAGGTAGAACATAAATTAAAGACTGTGAAATATTGAGTGTTGGAAAGATTAGCAGACAGGATAGTGTAAGGATCAGGCAACAACACAGATCTGGGTTTGACAATTTTATTGCTGGCTCTCAGGTCTTAGACTAACCCATATCCTTGCCTATTTGTTTTTTGATGGCCCAAATGGGAGTCTTGCATGGAGCAGAAGTGTTTTTGTCTAATAGACTTTGGATTATTGGGCAGAGTCTCTCAATTCCTTCTGGCTTTAAGTGACATTAGGTAATCATGGGTTCAAAAGATCACACTTGTCGCATCTGAGGGTCCCGATGTTGGTTCTGATCCACATCTGAGTAATGGCACTAAAAATGGTTAAAGAGAACCAGAGTTAGACTGAAGTTAAAGTGGTCATGATAGATTTTAGTAACAAAAAAAAAATATTGCAATGGAGAGAGATTCAACTCTAGTATACAATGGGGCTCAATTTTGAACACAAGCAGAACAAGTAGGGATTTATAACTGAGGAGCAAATTGTACAGGTGAGGCATTCGTGAAGTCTGGGGGGATTATAGCTGAAGACAGACCAGGAAGATCAGATATCACGTGAGGGGTCGTGGGATGGGGAGTTTGATCGATATCAAGAGTGGGAAATTCTAACTAACCTGATTTAGCAGGATTCTGGATAAAATTGGATATCTAGAAGGAAATACATAGATGGGCCTTGTTGGGGAGACAGTTCAGAGGAGCCTGACAAGTTTTATCAAGCAAAGAACCTTTGTTGGCACCAATGGTGGGTGGACGTTACCTCAGGGAAAGGAAGTTGGGGTTTGGGGAAAGGTCAGAGCAATTTCATCCATTTCTCCTAACTTCTCTGTGGGGTCCCTCCTTTGGGAAATGGATTTCTAAATTTTTTGCTTTGAAATTTCCTTTTGGGAAATGTACAGTAGACAGCAGAAATGGACAACAGGGTCATCTCGGTTTAACTGAACACATCACGATCTTTCACAGTAGTATTCCCAATCAGCGAATTTAAAATGTTTGAATTTAGGGGGCTACCTAGTAAAGAGAGGAGCCCAGGAAATGTGAGCAATGCCCTTAGAGGCCTGAGGTCAGACCAGTTTGGTCATTGTTTTCTCCCAGTTGGAGCTTCTTCCCTTGGGGTGAATCCTAACTTCAGGAGATGGCATCCCTGTGACCAGACCTTGACATTCCCAGTGAGGGGATCTAGCTCCTACAGGTAGCTCGGGGCCCAAGGTGGGTTTCTACATCCATCCATCCATCCGGCCAGCACTCCAGGTCTGAGGGAACCGGAGCGGCTGAGACGTGTGAACTCCAGCGCTTCAGTCAGCCAGGTTTAAACATTATCCACATTTTGCCTATGTCATTTCATCTAGTCCCTTTTTTTTCTTGGAGCCTTTTGAATTAAAGCCCAGACACGTCATTTCACAACAATTTCCTTCTGAGACCCCGATGTGGTGTGAGGGGTTGTACAAACAGCTCTGGGTTAGAAGCCGGGCCATGGGGTTCCTGCCTCAGCATGCGTTTATAGGGCAATATTGATCAAGTTATTTCCCCCCTTTGGGGTTGTCTCCTCATTTGTAAAAGGTTGGTTCTGGCTCGAGTTAGTGGCGAGGTCCCTTGTTTCGTAAAGGAAAGGCACTGTGGATTGGGACCAGGCCCAGGGCCCCCCCACAACCCAACCCCTGGCCACTCCCTGAGGGCCCCTCAGGCTCCTGGTACCAAGACAAGGAATAAACAAACAAGTAGAGGTAATTTCCCTCTTCCTTGGAAACAAAGCTGGGGTGGTCTGGAGAGGCGTGTGGAGAGCCAGGAGTGCCAGATGGAAATGGGCCAAACAGGCCGAGGGATGATCACTTCCCTGCCCTGCAGGGAACATCTGAGGACACCGAGGCCAGATGTGTTGGTCCCGCACTCTCCCTGTTGTGATAAAATCCCCATCAAGATCATGGTCTCTGCTCCGTGCCAGCCTGCCTGGGCTGGACTGGCCGCTCTGGTGGTGCTGCTGTCTCCGGAGCTCATCTCCTCTTATGGAAGAGCCCCAGCTGCTTCTGCGCTGTCAGCCGAGCGTGTCTTCCAGCACATGCTCGCTGTCTGGGTGCCTGCCAAGGCCCTGCCGCCTGGCCTGGCCTCCCCGGGCCCAGCCTGCCGCCCGCTTCCCGTGAGTGAATCTCCTACTTCCTTCCTCTGTCGCCACCTTCCATCCTTCATGGAGGAGACGGTTATCGATCTTGGCCCATTTCTCAAAGCTGCTGTACTCTAATTCCATCTGAACCACATCCTCCCCCAGGGGACTGGCAGGTCAGTCCTCCAGGGTTTGTTGATGGTGGTGCTATATCACACCCAGCCCGCTCCCAGGAAGAGCCAGCACAGAGATGGATGTCCCTGATGAGGAGAGTCAGGTGGTCTGTACCCACAGGACTTACCTTGTTGGAGGCTGGCTTCCATCCTGAAATTGGAACCTGCAGGAAATTGGGTGGCTGGCAAGTGTGAAGTTGAAGATGGGGCTTCTCCTGTGTGCACCCTGCCTGTCCCCACCACGGTGGGCATCCAGGGGGCCAGGCGAGTCTGATTCACCCACTGCCCGGTTCAGGGCCTGGCACAGAGCAGGTGTTATTAAGTGCTGGCTGCACGGCCAGTTAGCCATGTCCCTTGCATGCCGGGAAGGATGCCTGGCTTCTTCCTCTCCAACGTGACCTCGAAAGCCAGAACCGACTGACCAGTTGAAGAGCTGAATCAGCAGATCAATGTGGCAGGGTTGGGGAACAAGGCACAGAATGTGACTTCCTGGGTCCCTCAGCGCAGTGATTGAGACTTGCCTCGGGAAGCACAGAGGTGCAGGAGGCAGAATGGGAGCCAGGGTGACAGGCACCCATTCCCCAACCCTTTCCCTCAGGCCTGGGTGGAGAAGGCGAGGGCAGGGCTGACCAGGAGCCCGTGGGCAGGGGTGTGGCAGGGCGGGATTGAGGTTAGGGTGGAGGTGGGACCTTACTTCTGGTTTCTCACGTGACCTCAGACAAGTCATTTAACCTGTCCTTCTGTACAAGCAGAATAATCATTCCTACCCAACTTACTTTTCAGGGGGGTCCCTGGGAGGAACAGATGAGAAGGTCTTAGAAAAGACTTTGAAAAAGTGTTAAAGTCTTATCAGGCCTAAATGTCTGTGCTTACACTGATGAGGAGGGGGCGGCGACCCCATGGCACCTGCTGAGCTCGATGTAGTGTGTGTGAACTTGCTGGTGTGCAAGCCGGGCAGTCTGGGTGGCCCACCTCATCATTAACGTCTCTCATGGCCCCCTCAGCAGTCATAACAGACGCCAAGTCCTCCCCAAACTGTGAAGCACGCTGAGAAGGTGGGTAGAGGAGACACGGTGTTTCACCTAGTTGAACAGAAGCAGTCCAAAACGAAATCCAAAATAAAAACTGAAATTTTTATTTGTTAAGTATAATTTAAAACGATAACATAAAAATCTCTCATCACCAGAAATCCAGATGGCAAGTGGAGAGGACGGGTCCTTTGCTCTGGTGAGGGCCTGAAAACCCTGTGCAGCCCTTGCCCCTTGGCCATGTGCCCTCAGAAGGCCTGCAGGCCACAGCGGGCAGCTGGAGGCTGCAGAAGGTGAACTCTGACTTGGGGAAGGCGCCGCTCTGCCTCCTTGGGAAAGCTGATGGGAAATCAGAGGTCACAGAGCGTTGGAGGCCTGGCTTAAAGCCACCAGCCAGGCCAGAATGAAACATCTGCTCAAGTCTCCCCAGGCACCTGGCTGGGGGCGAGTGGGAGGAAGGGAGAAAACTGATGCTGAGCCTCAAATTAGCACCCTGCACCTTGGCCCTGAAATAGCCTCCGCTGGCACGTGAAGGGGTGAGACTAGAAATAAATAAATAAAAGTGACATGCTTCGAGGAGAGAGGGTGACAGACCCCTCGAAGCACCCTATGTCCTGGCTGGAGCAGGGATGAGCCAGGGCACGATGGTTTTAAAAACGCTGGTCAGGGGCCAAAGGCGTCGCAATGTAAACAGCTGAAGGGGGCATGGGGGAATTTGGGGAGGGGCCATGTGTTGGAGGGACAACAGTGGGGATTGTGGCTGAGTATGGGTGGGCTCACCAGGTGACCCCCTTTTTTTTTTTCTTTGGCATAACCACCTCAGACCTAGAACCAGGAAGCCCGGCTGCCCTCTACTGGTGACTTCTGGGAATGACCACAACACGGCAGTACTGGACCTACGGCCCAAAAGGGCTGGGAGAGAACCAGGCCCCAGGGACTACCAGGAGTGGCCGCAGCTCCAGCCAGGCCTCCCAGTGGGAGGCTCCTCCATCTCTGCCTGGCCTGCAGCGGGGCCTGGGACAAGACGGGCCTCTGGTGCTCACTTCAAAGGCATCAGGAAGAACTTGTTCCCAGACTTGCAGCGGACCTGCTCAGCGTGCATGCGCAGCAGCATCTCCGAGTCTTCGAACTCATCCACGATCTCCTTAAGCCAAAAGCCAGGAGAAGACAGTCACTTTAGGGGAATCAGGGACCCAGAGGGCACTGTAAGCAAACCCAGCCCACTGAATCCCTTCAGAGGTTAGGCACCGCTGAGGGGAGACCAAGGGCCTGCGGGCTCCAGGTGCTGCGCTCACTTACCCCGTCTAACCAGCTCTGCAATCTTGCGAGGCTGGTCCTATCATCCCACCTTTTCAGAGATGGATGCCCAGGGCCCTGGATTACAGAACCCAATAAAACCAGGATTGGGACCCGAGTACTGGAGCCCCAAACCAGAGCTCTTCGCCACCTCCAGCATGATCGGGCCAAGAGCAGACGTGCCGCTTGATGATGGTCCAGGGGTTGTCTAGTGTGCACATGTTTGGTTTGGCTTGCAAATTTTTTTTTTTTAATACAAATTAGTTGTCGACATTTGAAAATAGGGAGATTACACATAAAAATCTGGATTTCTGGCTTCTCTGGAAAAAACAGGAGTGGCAGCAACGCGAGGCCCACGTTCCTCTTCCCGAGCGGAGGCAGAGTCTCGGCTCCTCTTAAGGACTGATGGGACAGTGAAATATTTCACCTACTTATAAAAATATGGGAAAGGCTATGAGGGTGGCTGTTCCTTACATCTGGCACATTTCACGCATCTCCAACACCTGCCAGACCCCTGTGGGCACCAAGCCTTTGACCTCTGGGAGAGGGGCTGGGACTTCAGGGGAGGCCTGCAGCATCCTCTCAGATCAGTGTTCCAGGGCAGTGCTTCTCAAATTTTATTGTGCACACAAATCCCTAGAGGTCTTGTTAAAATGCGATTTTCATTTCTTAGGTCTGGGTTGGGGCCTAAGAGTTGGTAGCGCTAATAAGCTCCCAGGTGATGCTGCTGTTGCTGGTCCAGGGCTGTGCTCTGAGGAGCCAGGTAAGGTGGTGGGGTCTCCTGCCACGTCCGTGATTTCCCAGGGATTCAGGTCTGCATGCCGAACCCCCAGGGCCAGTCGGCTCCCCTCCCTCTCCGCGACACCTCTGCCATTGCTTCTGGAGTTCAGCTCCTCTGCTCCGGGAAACTCACCTGTAGTTCCCTCAGGCACGGCCCTTCCAGCTGGAGTTGAGCATCGCCCACACACCAGGCCAGGCTGATGTGGAAGGAAGGGTCCTGCGGAGGAGTGGCAGGGAGGCAGGCGGTCACCCAGGTGCCATGGCGGGCCCAGACATCACGGCGGGTCTGTGAGAGTCGCTGTGGCATCCCTGATGGGTCCCTGGCCTGCTCTGTGGGAGACTAGACCCTCAGTGTCGATCACTGCTAACCCTAAGCACCCTCCACAGAGACGACACAGCCTGGGGTTGTCCTTGGTGTGGGCTGAACTGTGTCCCTCCACCCCCAAATTCCTATGTTGAAGCCTTGACCTCCAATGCGATGGTGTTTGGGGGATAATCGATCGTGTTTAGCTGAGGTCAGGAGGGTGGGGCCCTCAGGCTGGGATTCATGCTGTGTAAGGGACACCAGAGAGCCTGCTTCCTTCTCTCAGCCGTGTGAGGACACAGAAGACGGCTATCTACAAATCAGGAACAGAGTCCTCGCCAAAAACTGGCCATGCTGACAACTTGATCTTGGCTCCAGAATCGTGAGAAAATAAAGTTTGTTGTTTAAGCCACCCAGTCTAGGGTATTTTGTTTTGACAGCCCATGCTAAGACGGTCCTGTTCGCAGAGGCTTTCTTTCACGTACCATAGTGAGTCATTAAATCTGGGACTCGGAAGAGAACCCAGGCTTCGAGTCTATTTTCTGATCTAAAACAGTTCAACAGATGACATACATTTAAAGATGAACAAAACCAAAATGTCTAAAGTTCTGAAGAAATAGTAATTGTCTCTGTTCAAATTCATACTTACATATCTTGGAATGGTTTAAAAAGAATGTATCAAGCAAAACCAATAGCCCTTTAAAGCCTAGACATTCGACTTGGAGTTGAGTACTCCTAGAGGGAGGGCATGGGGCAAGGTGAAGGAAGGTCTGTGAAGCTACACCCTTCCTGGAGTGTCAATTTCACTAAAAAATATTGGGGAGAACTACTTTTTAAAAAATCTAAAAATAAACATGAATACAATATGGAGTAGAAGGTGTAAATCTTGTGTATATTTAAGATACAAAATAAAAATTCTAAGAAATCCTAAGAAATGTTGGACTTCGGGTGAGCTGCATCTGATCCCATCTCAGAACCCTCAACTCCCCAGGGGTATGTGTCCTCTGAAGGCTGGCATTCAGGACGTCTCACAGGGAAAGTTCTGGAAGGCTCTTCAGTTTGCCTCTACCGAGGGCTTCCTGAAGGCGTGTTTTACTCGTTCTAGATGGGCCCATGGAGAAGAAAAGGCCCCGTTCACTACCTGGTAGAAAGTGGCGAGGTCAAATTCCTCCATGACTCTGTCTACCTCTGAAACCAGGTCCAGGAACTGGGTGTGCCCTGAGGTGACCTCAAGCCCAACAAAGGTCCTGGAGGGAGACAGAAGTGGAGACGACGTGGGCATGAGAACGTGGGCATGAGAACGTAAGTGCAGGTGTGTGGTGGGGCAGGGGGTGTGACAGACAGCTGAGCAGTCTGGGCCACGAGCACTTTCTTACTCCAGCCGCTGGTCGGCTCACTTTCCTGCCCTCTGAGCCGGCTCATTCATCCTCCCCCTCCTCTGTCTGGAAACCTTCCCTCCCCAGTTCTAACCACACATTTCCCCTACCTCCCCAGGGTCTAATAACTCTCGCAGGAACGCTTTCCTCTGCCACTGCCAAGTCTACAAACCCCGAAGCTTCTGCGCCCATGCTCCCCATCACCGCTGCTGAGTCAGGACCCTTCTGGAGGCCTCGGCTCTCAGCGCTGGCTACCCTCCCATCGGCCCTCAGACAGCTCTCTCACCTTTAAAACCCTCCCTTGAACGCGCATCTTTAGCCAGCCCCACCCATTCCCAGTAAAACTTCTTTTTAGATGATCTGTCTACCTTCACTTTCTCTAATTCCTCACCTTCCGTCTTCCACCCACTTGGCCAGAACTGCTCGCGTCAAGGTTGCCCACGAGCTCCATGTTATCGAATCCAGTGGGTACTTCTCTGTCCTCATCTTGGCTGCTCAGCAGTATCTGACACGGCTGACACCTCCCTCCCCGAAACACTTTTCTGTCTTGGCTTCCGAGACACCGTACGCTCCACAGTCCTGGTTTGACCGCACCCCGGGCCTCCTTGTTCCGTCTCCTCTGCCGTCAGCTCCTTTCCAACCTCTAAGTGGCCGAGGGCTGCAGAGCTCAACCCTCCTTCCTCTCCACTGCTCCTCCTGGGCTCTCCAGCAGGCTGATCTCACCTAGCCCGACCTTAAATATCACACAGGCTCGTGGCTCCCAAAGTTTTATCTCCAGCTGGTCCCTCTCCTGTGCAATACCATTGAGTATGTGACATTTTCCACTTGTGGGTCTAACGGACAGCAAAATCTAAGCAGCATAAAGCGGAACTTTTGATTCTCACCCCACCAGTGTTTCCTATCCCAGAAAATGGGGCCCTTATTTACCCAGTTGTTCAAACCCCAAACCCAGCAATCCCCTCATTTTGCACAGATCCAGCCCAGCTCATTCTACCTCCAGCACACCAGAGACGTGGCCGCTCGCTGGCCCTTCCACGGCTACCACCCTCGTCGAGGCCGCCCCTGGCCCCTCGCCTGGACAGCGACACCTGCCTCCTCTCCGCTCTCCCTGGGTCTGCCCTGACTCACTTACATCTCTTCTCTCCTCAGAAGCCATAGACACGGTCTAGCCAGACTGACATTTAACAACATAAATTGGATCATGTGTCTCCTCTGTTCACATCTCTCCAATGGCTGAAAATCCAAACTCCTTACCTTGACCTTGAGGGCTCTGCATGAGCTGACCCTGCTCAATGCATCGCCTGTGCCCTCCCACCTGCTCCCTGGGTTCTAATCGCTGGTCCCCTCAAACATGCCAAGCTCTTTCCTGCCCGAGTCCCCTCGTTTGCTGTGTCCTCTACTTGCAGGTTCTTGCAGCAGCTTTTCCCAAGGCTGGTTCCTTTTCACTCTCAGGTCCCCAGCAAATGCCACCTCTCTGGCCACTTCCCTAGCGCTCTCCTTGGCTATCTGCTCCTGACTATCATATCACATAATAGTTACGAACGATCTCATTTACTTTATTATCTGTCGCCTCCGGAAAATGTGAGATACCTAAGAGCAGGGACTGTGTTGACCTCTTCACTGATGAATCTCTACTGTCCAGCACACAGTGAATGAATGAATGAGCCTTCCTTTCAGAGGTGCGAAGAGAAGGCAGTTCAATGAGTGGATCAGACAGGAGGCTCACCTTGAAGCCCTGATAATAACACTTTCTTCTTAGGTTCATCTAATAATTTAATACTTTTCAAAACTTGTTTGGCTCACTTGAGCCTCACAAGTGCCCAATGATGAATGTGTCAAGGGCAGGCATGTGACAACATGGGAAAGGAAGGTCACAGAGGTGAAGATATGAGCTGAATTTTAAACCGGGGACAGAGCTGGGCAGGAATTCAGGCTTTCTTTCAGCCTTGGGCTTATTTCACTGCACTGAGATGTTTTTCTCTACCTCCGCCCTCCCTCCATGTTCCCCCAGTCATTTCTCTAAATGAAAGGTTCCGATTTGGGAACAGCTGCCTTTAGTCGCAGATTTGGCTAAAGCACAAACAAATGAAAAAGTGCAGTGGACAAGGCCAAAAGCAAAGCGCCCCCTAAATCTTTACAACAAAGAACCTTCTGAAAATGACTGGGGTCTGAATGGGGAGACTCACCTGGTTTTCTCTTGATTGGTATAAATCTTTACCTGGTTGGCAGTAAAGCAGAATCTGAAATTTAGAAGACCATATTTCAGGAACGATAATAAAAAAAAAAATCAGAAAAAAAGTTTACATTAAAAAATAGCAGTTTGAAAATATAGTTATCTCATTTCACACTTAGTATTGTCACCCTAGAGTTGGACGAGACCTTAAATAATCATCCAGTCCAAGTAACACAGTTTCATCTAGATGCTAGCAAAATAGTTACTTTATTAATAGCAGTTCATTCCATTAAACAATTTGAGACTATTGACTTTACTGACTGGAACTTAGAAAGTCTTATTCATCAGGTAGGTGATAATAGATCATTTAAAGGCCGATTTGATCCTCGCAGTTTTTTTTTTTAAAAAGGCAACTCTGATCGATCTAAGCAATAACAAGAACATTCCCTGTATGCCAGGGGCTGACCTGAGAGCTTTGTGCACATCAGCTGGGGGGATTCTCATACAGCCCTGTGAGGTAGGCACTATAACGATGCCCATTTTACAGACAAGAAAACTGAAGCTTGGTTGAGGCTGAATTTGATCAGCCACAACTCAAACCTCAGTCGGCCAGATTCCAAAGTCCTTGCTGCCACCTATGATGCTTTAGTGAGGGGAACTGGGTCTCAGCTGGTGTGAAATTGGAGCAGAAATGCCAACCCACATCCACCTAGCACTCAGATCAGTTACACAGGGACCCCTTGGTTCACCGAGGTAGGTGCTGTGACTCTGACCGGTTCTCACTGTGTTCTCTGGGACACCAGATCTCAGCGGGACAGACTGGCTTGCTGCCCTTTGTGGACGAACTTGGCAAATCCCATTATAGGAAACAATCATTTTACAGCCTCCAGGCCAAGGTCTCACTCCATCTGGGGAATGCAACACCCCAGCATTTGGGTAGAGTCTCACAACTCATGTGACAGCACAGTCAGTCAACTGCTGGCTTCCCCATCGGCCCTCAGCCTCCATTGCATTCCTTTTGGGGAAAACATTAAGGGATGATAGAACCAGCAGGAACTTGGTTAAATGAAGAGTTTGGAAAGTGTTCTGCAAGGTGCCTGACGAACATCCTGGAGTGAATGCTGGATGTCTGTGCCCAACTGTGATGGTTAATTTGATGGGTCAACTTATCTAAGGGATGCCCAGAGACCTGGTAGAACATGATCTCTGGGGGTGCCTGTGAGGGTGTTTCTGCAAGAGATTAGCATCTGAATGGCTAGACTGAGTAAAGCAGATGGCCCTTCCCAGGGTGGTGGGCATCACGGCCTGAAACAGACCAAAATGGCAGAGGAAGGGCAAATCCGCTCTCTCTGCTTGAGCTGAGACTTCCACCTTCTCCTGCCCTCGGACATCAGTGTCCAGTCCTTTGGCTTTCAGGCTCATATTGGGACTTATATCATCAGTCTCCCCTGCCTCCCCTACTCCGCCCCTAAGTCTCAGGCTTCTGTTCCTCTGGAGAACCCCAATACAGAGTTTGGTATGAGAACGGTCTTAGAGGAGCAGAATTTTAAGGATAAGTTTTCTGAATTGGATCTGGGGTGTCTGGAATTCTGGAGAGCCTCTTAGTCAAGGCAGACCAATCAAAGTCATTCCCACAACATTTGCTGAAGCTGCAAAAAAAGACAGATGTCTTTACACATTGGTAGATGGGCAGCCCAGAGATGCTGGTGGCCTTCTTTGCCATTGTGAGAATGAAGCCAACACAGAGAGGTGCAGAGCCCGGAGCTGGTAAGAGTCAGGCGTCATTTGACATCTCTGGTCACCCCGATCCATTCGTGCATGAAGCCAGTGCTACCTCTGAACTTTCTAGTTACACCAGTCTATAAACTCCAGCTGCTTTGGGTTGGACTTCTGGCACCTAATATCCTGATTAATATAAATATGGCTCAATAAATTTGGTGGTGACAATTTAAAAAAAGGTGGCAGGGGCTGGATTAGGTGGAGATGAGTTTTAGTGTTGATTCTCCGGCCAACTGAATTGGAGCAAATCCTTTCCTTTGGGTCTCAGAAGGCGTTAAACTAAACGTGAGGTTCTCCGACTGGCCAGCAGTTCCGCGGACTTCCTGGGTCCAAGGCCTCCTGAACCGTGGGGGTGCGGCTTTGACCAGAAGACTGTTTCTCTCTCTCACGCATCTACACATCTGGGCTTTTGTGTAACACCTCACTTGAAGAAAGAGCTCTGCAGATAAAACCACCACTTGGGTAGCTTTTTTGGCTGCTTCTAGAACCAACATCAGAGGACCTAGAGGGTGATGCCTGGGCTCCCTCTCGCCTGCTCAATCTTTCAATAAACATTCATATGATGCCTACAGTGAGCAAAGCACCTGGAAAAAAGATGAGGGTAATTCAGAGGGAAGCCACATTCCTGGGCCTATAGGAACTTGGGCTCCAAAGGGGGAGGTGGATATGGGAATGACTGGGTATGAAGATGAGTGAAATGAGCTCTAAGTTGTAAACAGTCACAGGACCGGATGACTCGAGGGACTGAGGGATTCTGGGAGAGCCTCAATGAAGGAACAGGGCTCTGATCTGGTCAAGTATAGGAGGAAAGGCACTTCTGGTAGGAAGAAGAGGTAGGAAATACTTAAGGGAAAAAACCCGAGGCTGGCAGACAGAACCAGAAGAAGGGTCCAGTTTAGAGCCTTTGCCAGTCTATCCTGAGGCAGCCACCACCATTCCCAGGACCTGCACACTTAGGGACTCCAGAGCTTACGTGGCGTGCCCAAGGTCGCACAGGATGGTGTGTACAGCAGATGGCTCCAGGAGATGTTCGGTGTTCCAACCTTTAGGTTTGCCCTATTTTCGGGGTAATACATCCCACGTTCGGTGCCCAGAGTAGCTCAGGATAGGAAGGGGAGCCTTGGAGGAGAGGGAGAGGAGAGGCAGAGGGGAGCCCTTGGGACGCACCTCTGGCAGGAGGCCATGCGGTCTTTCAGAGCCTGCACGAAGGGGTGGATCCAGTGATGCCGCAGAACCACGCTCTGGGACAGGCTGAGGTGGAAGGCCTCCATCCTCACCAGCCGAGGGACATACGTCTGGGCGTGGAACAGCAACGTGTCAAGCAGATCCATGAACTCCTCCCTGGCGTCATCTGGAGGTGAGAGTGGAGATCGTGGGGTTGCATGGCTGAGTGAAGGCGCCCAGAAGGTAAAAGCCTTTTTCACTCTGGGTTTTAGGAGAAAATTACTTTGACAGCAGCTTATATTTATGTATTCTGATAATATTTGAATATGTATTTTTGGTTACAGAAGTAACACACATATGCTCATTGTAAAGAATTCAAGTAAGAAAGACATGCAAAGAGAAAGCAGGGGCCCCTGAAATCCCATCACTTAGAGCAGTGGTCTCTAAACTATCGTGATCACACGGGCCATTAGCAAAACAAGCTTGCACACATACCTGCGAAAAAGGTGTATTTACAAATTACAAACATGTGCTACTCTGTAAAACTGTGTTATACAATGTATACTCTCAAGAACAGAATTTAAAAAGATGAGATAAAAAGATAAACATAAGAAAGTCCTAATACTTTTCTTCTAACCCTCTAATGGGTCATCTTGACCTCTCCCCCAAGGTGCACACACCTCATTTTGAAGCCACTATCCTACGGATAAACACTGTAAAATTTGGATGCCTATATCCCCAGGCTTCTCTCAATGCATGTACCAATGTCTGTATCTTTTTTTTTTTTTAGGCAAGGCAACCCTTGGTTGACCTGACAGATTATAAGGACCTTGTCAGTTTACAATCCGTTATTTTTTATTTTATTTTTTTACGTCTACTGCACCTGGTCTTCCTAGGTGGTCTCCCATCCAAGCACTAACCAGGCCCAACCCTGCATAGCTTCCGAGATCAGACGGGATCGGGCTTGTTCAGGGTGGGATGGCTGTAGACTGTATATATCTTATTTGTTAAAAAAGTTGAGTGCATATCATTCAAAGTGTTCTACTACTGGCTTCTTCATCTAACGTATGTTGGACATCTTTCCTCTCAGTACAGAGGTCAAGCTCATGATTACAGCTCCGCAATAATCCATAATCAGAAATAGTGTTTCTTTAATATGACACACTTAGAATCTCCTGATAGACATTCAGCACGCTCCTAATTTTCCACAAAGACAAAGAATACTACGATGACCACCATCGTATGTTCAAATATTATTTATTTTACCAAACATGTGACTAGGGCTGCACGGCTAACAGTCTGCTCACACTCTGTTACTCAGTTTGCCCAAATGCCCTGGTGAGCAGGTAGTATAGAGAATTGGTCCCACCCTGTGGACGAGTAAATAGAGGTTCCAAGAGTTTACTTGACCTTACACAAAATAATAATAAGAGCCACTGCTTCCTCTGTATCGTGCTAAGAACTTGCCATAGATTGTGTGATTTAATCTTCACAAAAATCCTAGGAAATAGGTATTATTATCATCCCCATTATAGAGATGAGGAATCTGAGGGTCTGAGAAGTCCAGTAACTTACTAAAGGTCACTCAGAGTTATGGGTGGTGAGTGAGGTCTGATTCTGAAGCCTGGGCATTTTCTGCCTGCCATTCACTTTTTAGGGCTGGGGTGGGACTTGAACCCAGTACATTTAAGGCTCTCTTAGAAATAAAGTGCCAGCTACAGCTGTACTCTGGGATGGCCTTGACATTCTGGCCTAGACCCTCCCTTGGTCACCTCTTCACGAGCAGGGAGAACATTATACCTAGAGTTAATAAAAATATTTCTGGCAATGGTTTGAAAACTGAAACTACATTTACAGAAAAATTCCTCAATTCTTCAAACTTCTCTCTCTGCTGAGTCGACCTCTTTTGTGCCGCCAATGTCAGAGGCTTCTGGCTTCTTCCTCCTGATCGGAGTCAGCTTCCTCCCATCAAGAGGCACCTATCAGTCTCAGCCGCTTGCCTTTCACACATTACTCACACGGCAGGTAGACATGGGTAGCCCAGTTGCCCCGTTCGTGGGGGAAGGTACGCACGCGGCCCCCATGTTTTGCACTGTCATCTTCAGGCCCCTCCTCGGTGCTTGGGAACATGTGTAGCACACTGTCCGGTACTGGCAACTTCTGGCTGGGAAAGGGACTCTGGCCACTGCAAGGGAGAAAAACAAAACAAGCACATTTATCTTTTGAACATTCTCCACCTTTGCACATACAACAAAAGTTGTAACCCCTTGTACAGGGTGGCTGAGCATCTATTTCCTACTAGGTGCTATAAGCAGCTTCTAGATAACCACAAAGCTTTCCTCAGTATTGTCTCATTGGAGTCTCCCAAGGACTCCAGAGGCAGACCTTAGTAGGAGGCACGGTCCTTGTGGGAAACAACTGAGCAGGCAGCTAGGATGTGTGATTCAGAAGTCACCTTCCCCAACCCGCAAGCCTGAGCTGGAGCAGCACTTCCTAGCTCTACGGTGGTGGTCCAGTCATGTGGCCTTTGTGGGCCTCAGTTTCTTCATCCGTGAAGTATACTTCTACCTGATAGCATTACTGTAAGATCAAGTGAGATATTACTTGAAAAGCACTCAGTAAGTACCAGGCCTGGCACTTAAGAGCCGAGGATCCACGAAGAGATTTTGATGGTTTTGTTCACTGCTGAGTCCCCAGTCCCGAGCCTGGTGCAGAGTGGGTGCTCAATGAATATTTATTGGATGAATGAAAAAACTATCCAACGCTTTAGTTATTATGACTGCAACTGCGTTAGATGAGGAAACAGACCTAGGGTGGTACAGTGATGTGTGTCTGGAAATAGAGCCGGCAGCAGCTGGATCTGAACCCAATTTCCTGTCTCCTAACCGTGGCCTAGCCAGGGGATGTGGGTACTCTGGGGCTTTGTCCCGGGATGTCTTCTGGATCCTCTTTCCCACTGCTCCCTTCTCCTTCCCTGCAGAGCCACCCAGCATCTTCCCACCCTCCGCCAGACACTCCGGTCCCGTCAGGGCCTCGCGCGAATCGCACTCCTCCCCAGAAAGACTTCCTCGCTTCTCACCGAGGGCGGCCTCCAGCGCCCGGCCGGGCCTGGGTCCCGGCCTCGGCTTCATCCTCAGAGCCGCTGCTGCTGTAGCCCACGAGGGGCGCCGCACTCATGGGGCCTCCTCTAAGACAACAGGGTGCGCCAGCCAGCAGCCGCGGCCGGTACCCGGAATTCCACTGCGCCGGAAGTTCCCTTCCAGGGGGCGGGACGTGCGTTAGCACCGCCCTAGGGGCGGGGCATGGAGGGGCGGGACCCGGTGGGACCCAGCAAAGACTCTACCCACCGAGACCAGAGAGCCGGCCACTCGCTGTGTGTTGAGGGTAACCCGGGGCTTCCCGGTACTCCCCAGTCTCTGTGTGCCCATTTCACAGATCGCTCTGGGCGCTGACCTCTCCGTCCGCGGCTCTGTCTGCAGCCACTTGAGACCAGACCACCCAGCTACGGACGGTCCCTGGGTCAGCAGCGGTCAGCGCAGTAGACACAGCGGAGATCAGTGTCCTCGAGGGCCAGTCGGGATCAGAGGTCCCGGAGACCACTGCTCAAACCGGCCCAAAGTTCGAGCTCCGAGGGTTCCGCCGGAACAAGTTGAGCAGTCATAGGCGGGTCAGTTCCAGAAGACCAGGGGGTCTAGGCGGTCCCTCCTCTTAGCTGCAGGGGTCGAGCCCGGGGCCGAGGCGGGAGGGCCCCTTCCTCTAAGGCCCAGCAGGGTGGGTGCAAGTGGAGCGCCCTCCCTGGGTCAGCTGAAGCGTGCCAGCCGGGCGACTGGAGAGAGCCGCCCGCGCGCCCGGCTGTCCAACCCGGCCCGGAGCGGCCTGGCCGGGCCGCGGGGTCCCCGGCAGGGGGCGGCCTCGCTCCGTGCGGTCCGCTCCTCCCGCAGCCGCCGCCGCCGCCCTGGCTGCCGCTCCTCCTCCGGCCCCGCCTCCCTGGCCCCCGCGCGCCCGCCTGTCCTCCCGTCTCTGCAAGGCCATCCGTCCGTCCGCCCGCCCTCCCGGCGCTCCTCCGCCCCGACCCGCTATCCCGGCCGCGCACGTCGCTTCCTCGGTTCCGGCCGCCGCTAGCCCGCCCCCCCGCCCCCAGCCGGCCGCCGCCGCTACGCGAGGCCGGGGATTGGCAGCACGCGTAGGCCGCGCCGCCGCCGATGCAGCCGGAATAAAGAGGCGGCCGAGAAAGCAGCCGGTAGCCACCCGCCCCGCGCCTGACCCCGCAGGCGGCCTGGAGCAGGTGAGCGGCGGGGCGCTTGGAGCCGCGCCCGGGGACCCCTCCCGCGCCCGCCGCACCCCTTCCCCAGACCCCTTAACCCCCTGAGCTCCTGGGAGGCCCAGGCTGGCCTCGACGCGCAGATGCTTCCCGGGCACGGTCTGCGGCCCCGGGGCCTTCTTCGGGCCGAAACGCCCGCGGAGCCCTCACTCCGGCCGCGGGGGCCTGACCATTCCCAGCGAGGGCTGACAGGAGGCAGCCCAGCTGGGCGGGCGGGCAGTGCCAGCAGGGAGGTGATCGGCTTTCATTCGGTTTCCTGGGAGGAAGAAGGGCTGGGGTGGGGCGCAGGTGGGGGCCTCCCCTTGCCTCCTTTACCCTGGCCTTTCCTTATTTTTGCCGAGTGATCAGAGAGGCCTCCTGACTGCACCTTCCTAGAATGGGGCCTGAGTGGGCAGTGGAGCTGGGGGCCCGAGGCCGGGGATCTTGTGTCTGGCAGCCATTCATGCCGGAAAATAAAACAGTTGGGTTCGCGCAGCCGGACTTACACCGCGCTCGGAATAGCCCAGCTTCTCTCTTTCCCAGCGAGGCTGTGGCACCTGCTTGCTCATGCAACCTGCTGCCTTCACGCATAGCAGTGGCTCCTTTCCTTCTTCCCTTCCTGGAAGATGCTGAGGATGACAGCTTTTAGGCCGACTCTTACGTTGCTTTGGCAGAACAGTTGGAGGCCAGGCTGGACCCCGAAGGCATTCCCTTCCCTCTCCTCTTTCCCTCAGGAGAAAACTTAGAAACTTTTCAGTGTTACAGGCAGAGCAGCTGGGAATCTAAAAGTGGGCTACATCCAATTCTAAAAGTTCCTCCCTCTCCTCGTCATTACCTTATGCTGCCACAAAGTGGTGAGTTAGAGATTTGCCTGGGCTGGGTGGTCATTATCTTCCATTGATTATTCAGAATGTTATAGACTTGGAGCAAGGGAACACGGTTTTCTCAGGAAAGGTGATGAGGAGAAATGCTCTGTGGTTGTTAGCACACTACTTCCCACATTGCAAAGGCAAACTCATAATAGCTTATGGCTTCCTGCAGGCCTTGGCATGGTCTGATATAGAGAATTTAGGTCTTTTGTTGTTGTTGTTCTGAGAGATGACTAGAGTGGAGAAGTTTTGTGTAGACATTGAGGCTGGATGGGTTTGTGGTCCTGTCATCTAACCCCCATCATGCATTGGCTCAGGTCCCTGCAAGCCCATCCACCCTGTTGTGTGGAGAGAGAACAGGCACCCATTCAGGGTGGAGGGCCTGGGGGATAGTTGAGAGGGATGTAGGCCAACCCTTCACAGGAGGTTTTTGAGATGCTCCTCAGCTCCATGTAGTTGTAGTAAATATTGACTGAGGCCGTTTGCTGTTGGGGCCTCAGATCTGGGAAGCCGGGCCTCTTAGAGCAGTGGTGTCCTGAGCTGAGATTCAGGGCAGCGAGGAGAGAGGAGCTGGGAGGCCTCACCCAGAGCCTCTCTGCTTTTATCTGTCTTATATATTGGGCTTCCAAGTAAGGATTTATTTGCAAAAAAAAGTTATGCTGCTGAAATCGTTTTGGACTGTGGCCCTAACTGGTCAGTCTTCCCCTCCTTTTCTTGGAGCATAAGCAGAATTTGTGACTTCTTTGTATTGTGGGCAGATCAACCCAGATTCTCACCTGTGAGACAGCTGATTAAAGAGGGTTGGCAGCACTTGGGAGGCTGGGATACCCTGGCCCAGGGAACTAAGGATCGGTGGCTGTCTCCACAGCCACCATCCCCCTATGCTGGAGGAGCCGAGCTGCCAGCAGACTTCTTTGGTAGTGTGTGAAGGGAGCAGATCTCCCAGCCGTGCGCCTCTCTGCCTTCCCTGGTGTGGTTTATGGCAGTCAACGTGGCCAGTGCAGACACAGCAGGGAGAGGGCCCCAGGAATAGCTGTGTGTCTCTGCTTTAATCTCACAATTTCTCTCTTTTCTACAGAACCCATCATCGGGGAAGGCAGACCCTCCCTGGCATTGCGGGCACGCTGCCTCGAAGAGCCCCTGTCCTGTAGGCAGAGCCTTGTAGTCTGTCATAGTTAATGACGTGGGCCGTCTGACCAGCCCTCTTCTGTGCCTTGTCTGAGGTCCTTGTCCATCCCCGATCGTGGGCAGCTTCTCTCTCTGGGTTGGGTCATCTTAAGCAGGGAAACTGAAGCCATTACTCTCCAAACCCTGTTTCATCTTCCCGAGCATGTCGGAAAGCTGGCCGCAGCCTCCGCAGCCGCAGCCACAGCCGCAGCCGCAGCCGCAGCCGCAGCAGCCGCAGCCATCGCAACCACAGCACCACGCAGAACCACCTCCGGCCCTAGGCGAGCATGCGCTGCCGCCAGGCACGGCTGAGAACCCCTTGGGCTGTGCGGTCTATGGCATCCTCCTGCAGCCTGACCCGGGCCTGCAGCCCCCACAGCACGCGCCCTTGCAGGCGGCAGGTGAGCCGGGCGCCAAGTGCGGGGTGTGCGGTCACGACCTGGCACACCTGTCCAGCCCGCATGAACACCAGTGCTTGGCGGGTCACGACCGCTCATTCCAGTGCACACAGTGTCTCAAGATATTCCACCAGGCTACTGACCTGCTAGAGCACCAGTGTGTGCAGGCTGAGCAGAAGCCTTTTGTCTGCGGCGTCTGCAAGATGGGCTTCTCGCTGCTCACCTCACTGGCGCAGCACCACAGTGCGCACACTGGCACCGGTGGCCTTGTGAAATGTTCTATCTGTGAGAAGACCTACAAGCCCGCCGAGGTGGCCGAGCCAGCGGCCACTGCGGCCGCCTCGCTGCCCCCAGCTCCCCCACCCCCCGCTGTCGCCCCTGCTGAACAGGCTGACAAACCCTATAGCTGCCCCATCTGCCAGAAGCCCTTCAAGCACCTGTCGGAGCTGTCGCGGCATGAGCGGATCCACACGGGTGAGAAGCCGTACAAGTGCACGCTTTGTGACAAGAGCTTCAGCCAGTCGTCGCACCTGGTGCACCACAAGCGCACGCACAGCTCCGAGCGGCCCTACAAGTGCGCCGTCTGCGAGAAGACCTTCAAGCACCGCTCGCACCTGGTGCGCCACATGTACGCGCACTCGGGCGAGCACCACCTGTTCCGCTGCAACGTGTGCGAGCTGCACTTCAAGGAGTCATCGGAGCTGCTGCAGCACCCGTGCATGCCCAGTGCCGAGCGGCCCTTCCGCTGCGGCGAGTGCCAGAAGGCCTTCAAGCGGCCCTCCGACCTGCGGCAGCACGAGCGCACGCACAGCGCCGAGCGGCCCTTCAAGTGCGACCTGTGCCCCATGGGCTTCAAGCAGCAGTACGCACTGATGCGGCACCGGCGCACGCACAAGACCGAGGAGCCCTTCAAGTGCGGCCTGTGCGAGAAGGGCTTCGGGCAGCCCAGCCACCTGCTCTACCACCAGCACGTGCACACCCTGGAGACCCTCTTCAAGTGCCCCATGTGCCAGAAGGGCTTCGACCAGTCGGCCGAGCTGCTGCGGCACAAGTGCCTGCCCGGCGCCGCCGAACGGCCCTTCAAGTGCCCGGTGTGCAACAAGGCCTATAAGCGAGCGTCGGCCCTGCAGAAGCACCAGCTGGCCCACTGCTCGGCGGCCGAGAAGCCCCTGCGCTGCACCCTGTGTGAGCGCCGCTTCTTCTCGTCCTCTGAGTTCGTGCAGCACCGCTGCGACCCGGCCCGCGAGAAGCCGCTCAAGTGCCCGGACTGCGAGAAGCGCTTCAAGTACGCGTCGGACCTGCAGCGGCACCGGCGTGTGCACACCGGCGAGAAGCCCTACAAGTGCCCCAATTGCGACAAGGCCTTCAAGCAGCGCGAGCATCTCAACAAACACCAGGGCGTGCACGCCCGCGAGCAGCAGTTCAAGTGCGTGTGGTGCGGCGAGCGCTTCCTGGACGTGGCGCTGCTGCAGGAGCACAGTGCACAGCATAGCGCCGCCGCCGCCGCCGCCGAGGGCGCCTACCAGGTAGCCGCCTGCCTGCCCTGAGTCTCCACAGTGGCCGCCACCAGGCCCAGCCTCGCCTCCTTGTGCTAAGTCTCCACACCGCTCATGTGTTCCGAGGTCCTGTGTCTGAGGACAGAAGGGCACCGGGCAGGCGGAGGAGCCAGATTGCTGTGACTGGTCCTGATTCCACAAACCTCTTTCCCATTACAGGATTTGCTTTCTTGAGAGCCACCATCCTTCCTTGTCTCTGGGGGCCTGGAACCAGACTGGAAGTCAAGTGGCCTTTCTCGACCCCAAGAAGGCGTTGGTGCCAGCCCAACCTTCCCAAACATTTTAGCCTGATTAGAACCAGATGGGTTAGGAAAGAGGATGGTCATGATAGGACCGGGTAGAAGGGCTGGACCCCAAAGGTGGGCTAGATGTGGGGCATCCCCCTTCGAGTTGCTGTTTGAGGGAGAAGGCCGGCTTCTCCATGTAGTGTTGGGGACCAGGAGGGCAGACCGTGAGCCACAGGCCTCCGTGTCTGCTCCAGCCAGGGAGATGCATCCTCCAGGTTTCCGACAGGTGAGGCGTACAGGAAGGCCGCCTCTGTGGGCTTGGTCTGCCTGGAGAGCAGTTGGCCTAGCCAGAAGGGCGGGGACAGAGAAGTTCTGTGACACACGCAGCCAAGGACGGCACCCAGCAGGACAGGGACAGCCTTTGCACCGTGATAGCCGCACGGTTCCAAGCTCCACAGCCAGGAACTGTGCTCTCAGCCAGACAGAATGCGGATGTGCGAGAAGGGGATTGTTAGACCACCTGGTGCCTGGGAGGAAGCCGGGCCACGCCCGTGATCTTCCCAGTGGATGTGGACAGTGGTGTCCCGCTCCCTGAATTGTGTGAACCAAAGTGTCAAGGGCGTGGCCCCAATCAACTCCCAGCCCTGCTTCAGGACCAAAACCAGGCCTAGGGACCCAGGGTGAGGTGGGCGAAAGGACTGTGTGAATGGCCTCTGACCACACAGAGCCCTCTCAGCCCATGGGAACCCTCCCCCATCAGGCTGGCCGCTGGCCTGGGCCCCAGGGATTTCTCATTGCCAAGATGGCACGGACGACATCCAGCTACTTCCAAGGCCAGAGAATGCTCCCTTGGGTCTTCTTAGGGTCCCCCAAGTCTCTGGCTATCCACAGGGCTCATCGAGCTGAGGGTATTCAGGGCATAGGGAACAGGCAAGGGAAGAGGGTTGTTAAGAAATTAGTAGGTGGACAGAGTTGACCGATGTCACTGGATGGCCGGCACACTCCTTGGGAAGCCCAGGGGACATATAGTATCAAAATAATCATTTGAACCCAGCTCGGCCCCTTTCCTCTTCCAGCCCCCTTCAGTGGTCATGGATCTTAAGAGAAGACTTTAATCAGTGCAGGGGCCCAGAGGAGCAGGGAATCCTGCCTTGGCCGAGTCTCACCTTAAGAAATCTGAGAAGTGCACATCTGTCTCCTGCATCTGACTGGGTTTCTTTCCTATGCCTGCAGAGAGGTCCTACCCCTTGGTGCTGGCTCTTAGTCACAATGCCTCAAAAGACATGGACCCCAGGCTGACAACAGTCCCAACTGCTAATTCTTTCTTTTCATTTTGCTTTCTAAAAGCAGTTGTTATACTATTCATAACATTGTATAGTTTAATTTCATGTCATTTTGGATCTTATATAAAAGCGAGAATTTGGATTTTTAAAAAGAATGACTCCATTTTAGATAGCCCCTTTTGATGTTAATATATAGTGAGTCCAATGTATGCTTTAGAAGTAAAGACATTGACCATCACAGACCAAAGCACCGCGTGTTCTGGTCATTCTTCCACAGGAGGCTGATGGGACGTGGAGAGGGAGAGTGGGGTGTGCAGACCAGGTATCAGGCTTGGGACTGGGGACACAAAGTGGGTTCAAATCCTGAGTTTTGAATATTCTGGTTGTGCGACTCTGGGCAAGTCATTGTGGGAACTCCTTCTTTGGAACTCAGTTGCCTCATCTGTAAAATGGGGAGGTTAACGCTTGTCTTGCTCGGCCGTGGTGAGCATTAAATGGAACCATGTATGGCGGCTGTGGTGGGGAAACTGTGAAGATGATGACAATACTAACTACAGGACACCTGGGACCCTTGGAAATGGTCCTGCAGCCTCTGGACCTCTTTGGGATTTAACCACGGTCCCTGCAAAGGGAGCTGGGCCATGAGGGACCAGCAACTCATGAATGGTCAGAAACGGAGTGGTTCTGGTAAGCGTGAGAGCTTGCCCAGCTCCAGTGGAAAACCAGGGCCTGCCTGGAGCAGCAGTGGACCCAGCCAGACAGGCCCTGCCCCCGAAAATCACCTGCTGTTGCTCACTTTCATGCTCCCTGTCACGTACAATCCGTCTGCCCAACCAGCCCTGGCCTCCCAGCTCAGCCCTCCTACACCCCTTTTCTCTTGTACCCCCCCTCGGTCTCCCAGTGGGCCAACTGTGACTCAGGCGCCTTTGTTTCTCAAAGGCAAGGGTGGGGGTGGGGAGAGAGAGGGAGAAACAACCTCCCTGGGTCTGGGCATCTGAGAGCCAGTGGAGGGAGGTCAGCAGGTGCCCTGGGTGGAGTGCAGCAGGGCGAGGGTAGAAAATCAAGAGCACAGGGAACTGCTCACGCCGCAGGGGCTCAAAACAGTGCAGGAGGCTTAGCGGAAAGGCTGGCAGACCTCAGATGTGATGCAGACCCCACGCTATTATTCCCTCTGTGTATTGCCACCCCACCTCTAGGACCCCACCCTTGAGAAGCCACATGGTTCCTTCCTGCAGGTGGCCACCGCTCAGTAAGAGGACACCCAGGGCCCCTCGTGTCTGTGCCAGGCACAAACCCCAGCTTCCCTTCCAGCTGAGTAACCTCAGGCAAAACCCAGGAAGCATTGGCATGTGTTTGGTACCTTATAGCTTCAGGATGCCCTTCCTGAATGGATGAAGGTCTGTGTGTGCCAGAGGTAGGAGGGGCCCTTGCTGGGCATGGCTGAGCTCAACATGGAGCCCACAATGACTTTTTCTTCCTTCGTCCCCACAACTACCTCTCCTCACAAAGCAGAGGGGCTCCTACAGCTCCCACCCGGCCCTCAGCCTCTGCACTCCAGCCTGGGCAAAAATCAGGGCAGAGCCTGGGTGGCTCATGTTCATATCCTAGCCCGCTGATAACAAGTGACCAGAGGCAATTCTCTGCCCCTCTTGGGGCCTCGATCCTACATCTGAAGCAGAGGTCTTGACCCCTGATCTCTGAGGTCCTTAGAGACCTGATGCTCTGGTTTGGGGAAGGTGATAGGATCAACCCACGTCTCCTTTTCCCCTCCTACCTCTCCTGTCTTCTCCCCTCCTGTCTGAGTCTGGTCTCTTGGTTGTTAAGTGACAGGAACAGCACAAACTGGCTTAAGCAGCTGCCCACTGCACCTGGCCACACACAGGTACCTCTCCCACCTGCCTGCCCAGGAACCCCACCGCTTCCTGTTCCGTATCTGATGCGACTCTCCCTCTCAGAGCATAGCATTGTCGTAGGGGAACTTTAGACAAGTCACGAGGAGTACAGACTTATGCTATCCTCTTTAATCTCTGCATAATCATTCCTTTTGCTCCAACCACTGACAGGACAGCAACAGGGTGGTAACTTGGGGTGAAGGGCGACATCTGGATGAGAGCCAGAGCTGGGAGGAACAAGAGGAAGAGGCTGGCGTAAACTTCACATTTTGGAGTTAGTAATTCAGTAATTGCCCCTGGCAGGGGCAAAGAGGCGCTGCACTGAGTGGGGGTGAGGGCATTCTCACAGGTTCTAAAAGTCGTTGCCAGGGCAGGCTGGGCCACCAAAGACAGCTTTCCCGGGGAGCCCATCATCCTGGCAGCTTTGTCAAACTCCCACTGTGTGGCTGGCTCTGTGCTCGGCCCTGCAGGGGGACAGTAGGAGGGGACCCTCTTCTCCGGGAGTAGAGCCTGTGCTCATGAGCCACGGTGGCATGGCATGGTGTCACGGTTAAGAGCGCCACGGTCAGATCAGGCTAGAGTCCTGCCTCTGCCACTCATCAGTGACAAGGCTTGGGACGGACGGTTTGTGCGTTGGACCTCTCTGAGCCTCATTTTCCTCATCTGTGAAATGGATCCAGTACTGCTCGCTTCTGGCCTGAGGGCACAGTGAAATGAACTGCGTGGGCTGTTCGGCACGTAGTGGCTGCTCAGGAAAGCGGAGCACTGGAAGGGCAGAGGCAGGAGGGAGCCCGCCCGGCTCTCCCATCCAAACGTCAGGGCTCTCCCTACCCCACCTCTGACACCTCGTTCAGGAGACCTCTCCCGTCCACCACCTGCTCTGCTCCTCGCACCATCCATCCCGATGAGATGGGCAGGGCAGACCTGAGCCTGCCCTTTGTGCTGACCCTCGAGAAGTCCAGGAGCTGCCCAAAGGCATATGGTTAGTGATAGCGGTGGCCTGGAACTGTGGGGGCTGCCAGGTGGGATAGGTTGGGGGTGGGCAGTGGGGGCCAGGATAGCCCTGGGCTCTGAACTTCGCAGGCCTCCAGCTCCAGCCACTGAAGCCTGGGGCTCTAGCTTCAACCCACTCTTTGCTGACCAGGAAGTCTATAACAATGGCCGGGAATGGTGTGAGCACTGGATCTGGCAGAACAGGCAGCCAGCTCTCTGGCCTGCTGTCAGTTCCTTGAGGGATTGAATCTCCTCTGCTTTGTCTTCTCATCTGTGCAGAGGCATCTCCATAAAGAACCTAGGCCTCTGCAGGCACCATTATGGAGGCCCGTCTCTCTGTCTCTAGTCCACTATCCTGACCTCCCAACCCCCCACTCAGTCTCGCCTCCAGAGGAGCCTCAGACAGGACCAGGGTCTGTCTGCTCTGGCCTTGGACTTTTGCCCAGGGCCTCCCAGCCCAGGCTCCCTGTGATAAGCTCCATGTCCCATCCTCAAGCAGGCAGTTTTGTTCCTTGAAGGTCATGCCTCCAAGAAAAGCTTTGGCTGCTACTGATCTTCTGCAAATCTAGAAAGATTCCGGTTGGAATACCCAGTCCTCATCAGGGCCCTGAAAAGCAGGTCAAAGGGAGGGAGGGGGCCTGTGAGGTCTCCCTATCACTGTGTGTGTGTGTGTGTGTCCATCCCCACCCCATTGCTGCCTTTGCTCATCCATAAGCATTACTGAGCACCTGCTGTTTGCCACACACTGAGCTGATGCTGCAGCCATGAAGCCATAACTTCGGATGAGTTTTGAGGTTTTCATGTATCAAAAGGTAGGGTCAAAAATGTCAAAGCTGCTGATATTTAGTACAAAATATCACCTGCGAGAGTCCTCCGTGACCCTCACCTCACCCCTCCCTCAGATAGGATCCTCACCCCATCCCTGATCCTCCCCCATTGCCAGCCCCAGGCTCTGAGTGAAGATGTGTTTTGTGTGTTACTTTGTAATAAACACAACTATTTCTTTGTAGTATTGTTTCGTTTAGTCCAGATGTGTACATGTGGGTTCTGGGAGGGCCCAGGCCCCATTCCTGAGTCTCAGGTCTACTTAGAAAAGAGAAGAGTGGTATTTCCTTAGAGCGGAGGCCAGGAATTAGTCCCTCTGAAACAGCTACGGCCCCTGTTCTTGCAGTTTTGGAGAAGAATAGGGTGAGAAGGGGGGACTTAAAAGAGGCCTGCCTGGAAGAAAGGGTGGGATTTGGGTAGGAAGAAATGGGGAAAGCATTTCAGGGGGAGGGAAGGCTTCGCACAAAGATTAGGAAGCAGACAAGAGCCTGGTGGTGGGGTTTGCGTTAGAGTTATATGTCCTGGGCCAGGCCAGGGTAGTGGATTTGGGTCAGGCCAGGAAGGCCTGGAGTTGAGGCTATGAAGGCTGGGCTGTCCCCAAGGCAGTGGCCACTGGGAGGATTTCTAATGTGATTTATTTATAATGAATAAGAGCCCCTTGAAGCTCAGGGGACTTCGAGGCCAGGAGATAGTGGTCCAGCTGGATGGGGATGGAGCTTCTTTCCACCTCTTGGCTTCTGGGTGAGATTTTTCAACTTGCAGACTGCCACTGCCAGCAACTTCAAGAGAGTTTCTGGTGGCATAGCTCCTCCCTCTAAGCCTTGGTCGAATGTCCTCACCCCAGAGATATTCCTCAGGTTTCCTCCCCACTCTTGGCTTGCATCTCTCATAGCACGAAGGTAGTAGAGTGTGGTGGCCACAGGCTCGGGGGCAGGCAGGCTGGCTTCACTTCCCAGCACGTGTAACCTTGGGGCAGTCACTAAATCTCCTTGAGCTCCTTACATCATCTGCAAAGTGGGCCTACAGTTATCCACCTCATGGATAATCGTGCCTGCAAAGGGCTTGAAACATTGCCTTGCATGTAATAGAAAGTGCATACTAAATCAGGCTTGTTAATGGTCGTCTACTCTGCATTTTCTTTATTCTTGGGCACACACGTTCATATCTCTGACATCAGGATTCAACGTACAACTGGTGGGCAAGAACATATTCAAATTGCTGGTGTGGGTCACCACTCACAGCCCTTGGACTTGAAGAACATGATCTAGGTGTACCCGCTTTCTCGCCTTCTGCTTTCAGGTTTGAATCAGCTCGGCCTGCTTCTCTCCTGCTGGACTGAAAGTGCCTCAAAGGCAGGGATGGCATCTGGTCTCTGACCCTCCAACACGGGGCCCGACAAAGGCTCAAATGTCTGCTGAGCCAAATTCTTGGATGGACTTGCGCAGTCATTCAATGTCAAGGAAGCAGGACAAGGAAAAAACTTTCAGGCACTTGATTCCTTCTGGCATGCTTCAGCATGCTCTCTGGAGCTCTCTGGCTGTCCCCAGGCTCATGCAGGCCAGGATTCCAGCATCCTGCTGTGAGCCTTGGACAAATCCATCTCTTCTCTGAGCTGGCATGTTGGAGGGGGACACACAGTCCTGCAGAATGTGCCCTTGACACCCTAGGGGGTATGCCAATGGCTTCCTAGGTTCAAGCTGGGCTTGGAGGAAAGGGCTTCCTCCTGCATAAAATAGGGGAAGGCTGGGGACCCCCTCGACAAGGCCCCAAGGAGGAAGGGGCTCTGTGATCTGCTACCACTTCCTGTCTGCTTTCCACCTCGCTCTTGTCTCCTGCCCTGTTGTCATCAGAGCCCCATACTTAAAGACCAAGACACAGATACCAGTGTCCCTCACCTTGATATAAGGGTAATGATCATCACTTCCACCCCTAAAAGAAATTAAAATCAGCCTTGAGTGTGTAAAGCAGGCTAAGTCTGCATATCAGACACCACTACACCTTACCTTGTTTATCACCCAAGGTTGAACAAAAGACCCTCATTCTGGGAAATAATTTATTCTACAAATATTGAGCACCAACTATATGCAAACACTGTCAAATGCTGGGACTCACTTTGAGTGCTGGGTTCTGGGTTTGGCCAGAGGCTATTACCCGGGTCTGGGCCTCAGTTTTCCCATCTGTAAGTGGGGGTAGCATTAGTTCTGCTCACTTACCAAGGTGCTTATGGGGTACGAGGCATGGAGATCATGGGTCACATGATAATGTGTTCTAAACAGTATAAGACAGGGTCCAGAAGTGAGGGGCTGGTATTACTCTTTAAATTCCTTCCACCTGAGACCTGGCTTGCATGCACTAGGTGCTCAGTAAATATTAGTGGAAGGGGCGGAAGAGGGGGTAAGTCAGGGCTTTCTAACATTTGAAGGCACCAGCTCTCCTGAGAATCAGTCGAAAACAAGAAGTCTTTCATGGAAAGTGCGCACTGGGTGGACACATGGTTTTGCACACGATTTCAGAAGGTTCATGGACTCCTGAAGCCCCAGATCCTAGAACTGGAAAGTCCTGTTTAAACAGTTCCTGAGCTTGGCGGCTATCTCGCCGATTTGGGTCTGTTCTTGCAGACTGCCCACAGGTGGAGCGGGCTTGGGATATCTGCCAGGTCTGGGAGCTAAGTACTGGTGCTGTCGCTCTAACCCTGTAATGATGCCAGAGACATGCTTCTTTAGTGTCTTTGAGGTGGGGTTGTTCCAGACTTGGCCCGGGAGTGCCCATGGCTGTCCCCAGGACATCATGCCTTCCTTTCTGTAGGTTGGCGCGCAGATGAGGGCTGGTCCTGAAGCCACGCAGACAGAGCAGACAGCTTTTCACTTACATCATACGTTCATTCCTGCCTTGCGGAGCAGGAAACTTTCTTTTCCGAGTGGCCTCAGGCCTCCTCTTACTTCCACACCATGCTGCTTCACAGGAAATAAAGGCCACAGGCCTGATCAGCCTTTCAGAGTCCACTTCCACCTCTTCAGGGGACTCTGGGCCCAAGGAAGCCCCCCAGAGTACACTGCTGTGCCCAAGGCTTCTGAGAGAGGTGTCTAAAAATCCTTTTTGAATTCCCTCTCTTCTCTTTAAGGGTCAAGTTCAGAGTTTCAGACAGGAGGCTTAGTTGTGGGGCTGCAAACAGGGGACAGGGGCACAAGGAAAACCCAATTCTCAGGCCTGCCTCTGCACCCACCTACAGCTGGATCCTGACTGTCTGCCTGGGGTCATCAGATGTCTTTCTCTCCCACCACCAGTCTTCCAGGATTTGGTAGGAGGCAGGTATGGATAAAACATCATCATCTTGAGGTCCTCAAAGCCCTTATAACACACACACACACACACACACACACACACGCCTGGTGCCCCCTCTAGGAGCATTAGGTTTATTTCCAGTCAGGCTGAACTCACAGGGAAACAGGTAATGCCACCGTGCACCCTCTGTCCGTCTGGAGAACCTGAGAGATGGCATGGTCCAACGGCCTGGAGGTTGGCCTCTTCTTCACAGATTAATGCCAGGGGGTCAGGTAATTGGAACGACTGTGGAGACAAACAGGGGAGGTGGGCGCCTCCAGGAAATCCTGGGGAAAAATCAGACTGTCCTTCTCTAGGCCACTCCCCAAAACCCCCCTACCTGCCCTCAAGGCTCTGAAAACACAGCTTCCACCCTGTCTCTCTCTCTATGGCTCGAAAGCCCTCAATGGCTCCCTATTTTCTATATTTTCAGCTGCTCTGCTTGTCTTTCAAGCCCCCATTTCCAGCTTGTCTCATCTTTATCGCCCTCCGATCCCCAACCATGCCCTGCTTTACTCATTTTTCAATTCTTTAGTGAACCTACTCCGGCAGGTATTATATAGCAGTAAAAAACCGGAAAGCGGTCCCCTGTGTGTGCAGAGTGCGTGAGAGAAGGTGAGCTTTCCATCAGTAATGATAATGCAATAGTCTGTGTGCCACCAAATAGGGATGCACGTGCCGTGACTAACTGGAGGGGAGAGGCAGAGGGTCACAGGTGACTTCGAGCAGGATCTGGGCTAGGCTTTAAAAACTGAGGAGGAGGCTTTCCGGCAGAAACGGCACAAGCAAAGGTGTAGAGTGCTTGCTTGTGCTGGTGGTATGGGTCGCACCCAGGAGACTGCTGGAGCGTAGGGAACGGGGCTGGAGAGGTGGGTGACCGCCATGCTATGAAGATGCTTGAGTATCTTGCACATTCCAGCTGGGACCACTAGCCCCAGCTCTTACCACCTCTGCACATCCTGAAAGGCAGTCTTGGCTTTTCCCGTCATGTTTCTTATATGTCCGTTTACTCTTGTGGACCCTGCTCTCCTCCCAGGTCCCACTCCCCGCTTTGGCTTCACCTAGGCCAGACTGAGTGGGACGAGCTCTCAGCTCCCACCTCCCAGTGGGCTGCGCTTTTGCCTGGTGTGGATCTGTGGGGAAGAAAGCAGCTTTCGCCCTCTAACATCACCCGGGAGGGGACCAATGCCCTGGGGGCTCCCTCGCGAGGCCCGGCGAGCGGAGCGGGGTCTGAGAATCCCAGGAGCGGGAGATGGCAGCGTCGCGGCCCGACAGGGGCGTGGCCAGGTGTGGGGCGGGGCGGGGCGGGATCAGTCCCCTACCTGTAGTGGGAGCCGAAGCGTCGGAAAGTGTTCCTGTGAAAGGGGGAGGAGGGTGACCCCGAGGTAGGGAGGCGCGACCCTCTCCAGGAGCTTCACTCCCATCTCAGGAGACGTCATGCCACCGAGAAGGATTACACTGCACCTTCGTCCCACCCAAACGCCTCCACCCCGAAACGATGAAGTTGCCAGGCACTGGGTAACAGGGCGCTCCGTTTGGTAGGAGTTAATCATTTATTCATTTAGAAATTGCATTTTTTTCAGTGGTGTGTGGAAGCCAACCAACTCAGCCCAGGTTCCACATTTTCAAGGGCCACTAGGTGTGCCCTAGGGAAAGCCGCCGAGACCCCCCTCTCTCCTTCAAGTATGGGGACCCCGGGCCTGTGGCGTCACTTACAGAGAATCGAAAGGCAGGGGCTTCTGTCCGTAGCGGTCCAAGCTGGGGTTCTGGCTGAGACAGTACTGGGGCGGGCCAAAGGGATGGGGGGTCCGTGAGCCGGGGGTTCACGTACCCGTGCCCATGCCCCACACCACGCTCGCTGCAGGAGATCTTGGCCTTGAGAACTGAGAGACCCTGTTCTTCGTCTCCTCCCCACGCCCCACTCCCTGTTCGCCGCTCCTCCCCTCCACCCCGCCGGGCCCCCGGGGACTGGTCAGAGCGCAATCCTCCCTACCCGCCAGTTCTGGGTCACCTCCGGCTTCAAGTACCGCACTGCGTAGCCGCTGAAACTCTCCACTGTGGAGAAAGCGCAGACCTCGGGCCCTCTGCACGCCCGGAACAAACCTCGCCCCATTCTTACCTGAGCCCCGCCCCTACATCAAGCCCCGCCCACACCTGCTCCTAGAGTAGGTCCAGCTCCAACTCCGCTGCCAGAACAGGCGCCGCCTTCAGACCCTGCTCCGCGGATTGCAGAACCAACCCCGTGCTCAGCCTCCGCCCCAGTGGCTCCTGGCCGGGACCTGGCTCCCGCCGTCTGCCCAAGATGAGACCCGCCTCTATGTCCCCCGATCTGTCTCAGCCCCTTCCGCTCTATGTGTTCCCACTGGTCTCCAATTTCCTCTCTGTGTCCTTACCGGAGTCCACCCCTGATGCCCCCCGCACCCTTCCCCAGTCCGCAACCAGCTTTCAGGGGCCCGGCTACAGGGTCCCGGCAGCTCGGCTACTTCTCCCCACCCAGGGCACCCTCCGCGCCCGGTGGACTGACCCTTCTTGCTCGGGCAGGGCAGCCTGAATTCGCCGGCCGACGACACGAAATGGGACCAGTCCTCGATGGCGCGCGTGAAGCAGGGCCAGTTGACTCGGTTGATGCCCGGCGCGATGGGCGCCAGCTTTCCCTGGCGGCATCTGTCGCGGAGCCTCTGGCCAGCCGCGGTGATGTCCTGTCAGGGCGATGGGAGTCAGGGCCGCGGGGGTCGGTGCAGAAGCCCGGGGGGCCGACCCGGACCACCCGAGAATCCGGAGCTGACATCCGTCCCATCTGACCTAGGAGCGCCTGAAGCCCTTGACGGAGAAGGGCAGCGGGAGAGGTCCCAAGGCAGCAGACGAGGAAGTGCACAGAGTGGAGCCCGCGACCGAGGTGCTAAGGGGCTGGGTGCAGGAGGGGCCTTGGCCCTTGCCCCTTGCCCCTGAGCAAAACCAGGACGGGGCAAAAGACGCTCACCAAGCACTGCAGGGGTTTGTTGGGGACGCCGAGGAGTGTGAAGTATGCGTTGTCGAAATCATCTGAAGAAGGAAGAGAAAGGGAGAAGAGGTATCTTCTACACCAGTAGTCACAGGCTCATACAGGAGAGGTTTGGCCCGCATTGCTTTAAAATTTTTTTTTGAAATATTTGACAACTTTAAAAAATCTAAGATAAAGTAGATTTTTACTTCCACTCATTACGACAGAATAAAACTCCAAATAGAACAAACATTTCAATGTAAAGAAAAAAGAGACCATAGAAATACTAGAAGAAAACATGAGTAAATTCTTTTACAATACTGGGGTGGGGAATGCCGCGCCAACTCTAATTCAAAGTCTGGTAGCCTTAAAAAAAGTTAGATAACTTTGGCTACATAAAAACAAACTTCTACATGGCGAAAGCAAGAGAAGTTAAAAGACAAATGGGAAAAACATTTCCACTTATTTTACAGATGAGTTGCAATTTCCCTATTATTGAAAGAGCTCCTAGAAATCAAGACCAAAAAGAAAAAATGGATAAAATGGGTAAACAACAGGTAGTTCAGATACAAATAAGAAATACGAATGGCCCCTAAACACATAAAAGACACTCAACCTCATTCATAATAGCCGAATGCATATTCGAAGTACATTAAGATAATAGTTTTTGCCCATCAGATTGGAAACAATCCAAAAGTTAGCACAGTTATTGGAAACAAGGCCACTGCCATACATTACCAGAGAGGGTAAAATTGATTCAAGCCTATGGAAAGCAATCGGCAATATCTATCAGAATTACAAATACACATAACTTTTGACCACACAGTCCTGTTTCTGGGCATTTATCCCATTTTACAGCTGCACGACTGGGAAATGATGTGGGGAGATTTACCCATTTCCAAAGGTTGTTTGTAATAGCAAATGATTGGAATCAACTCAAGTGTCTCACATGAAAGGACTGGTTAAATAAACTATGATGCACCCTCAATATGCAGCTATCGAAAGTAAATAGAGGAAGTTCTCGACACACAATCATCTAAGGTGCAGAAGAGTGTATGCCGTATGCTACGTTTTGCTTTAAAGCCTGAAACTGAGACGATTGGAGGCAGAAAAGAATATACGTTTAGGTCACCACCTTAACCAAGTCTTCGAATTCAGTATCATGAATAGTGAGACAATGACATTCTGTGCCTCCTCTTGAAGCTATGGCAAACATGGCATCCATCATCTCTGAAAGAAGATTCTGGCCAGTGATGCTTTATTCTGCTAAAGACGTCCCTATACCTAGTTTCTAGTTTACAGAAGGTAAGATTATCTAGATTATCAAGGTAAGCAGTACCATAGGGAAACACTCAAGTTTACAGTGTGGGACTGTCTACAACATAACTGTTTTGAACTCTTACAAAGTCAGTATTATGAGGGAAAAATGGAAAGTGGAGACTGTTTCAGGCTAAGACTAAAGAGACATAACAACCAAAAGCAATGCATATCCTACATTGAATCCAAGTCCCCCGCCCCTCAAAATTTTTAAGCTATAAAAGACATCTTTTGGGGTAATTGGGGATATTTTAATATGGACTGAATCTTAGATGTTATGGAATTATTGTTAACTTTCATAAATGTGGTAATGGTATCGTGTCATATAGGAGGTTGTTCTTTTCATTGGGAGCTGCTTGCTAAAGTGTGTGTGTTTGTGTGTGTTTGTGTGTGAGAAAGAGAGAGGGAACAAATACAACAAAATATTAATTTAAGTAGGTGACAGGTAATGGATTTTCATAGTATTAGTCTTTCAACTTTTCCTGTGTTTGAATATGATCATAATAAAAAGTCGGCGAGCAAAATAATACATGTTTGTATTTGCAATAGTAAACAATGAAAGGATACATCAGAAACTAAAACTAGTTAGCTGTAAGTGGATGTAGGGGAGGGAGGATCAAGACTTGTTAAATGTACATTGTTACGGCCTTTGGAATTTTAAACCTGTGACTGCTAATTTTATTAACGCATATAATTGCAATAAAATACATATCTAAATCAAGAATGAGCTTTCCCTAAAAACCTACATTCCAAGAGAAGTTAGGAAATTGGAAGATCTGATGGCTGTGTGGACTCTCCCCACACAGCAGTAGCTGCTCCCTGCGGAGGGGTGGGTGTGGGGGGCTCCACTTCACCTTGCGCCCACCCTCTCCTCTGCTTCCTCACCCGCTTTCAGGACTTGTGTTTCCCATCTTGGCCCTCTACCCACACTGGTACCAAATCCTGTTATTTTATCTCCTAAACATCTCTCAAAACCCTTGCCAGTGGCCAAGACACATTAATTCTAAAGACTGTGGTCCCTCCCAGTGTCCTAACCACGCCCACCCCGCATTATCTACCTCCAGTCCTTCCTCCATGCCCCTCCCCCACAGTGCTCAGACCTCTTTTCTGCTTAAAGTCTTCAGAGGTTCCCATTTCCCTCCTGAGAAATCCTGGGCCCCTGGGCTACGGCACCAGGGCCGTCCTGAGCTGTGCCCTTGAATGCTCTTGCTGCCCCCACACACCTTTTCCTCCCGGGCCGCCACACCCCAACACCCTGTGCAGCTTTTCCCTTCCATGCCTCTGCAAATGCTGTTCCATACGGCTGCAACACCCTTTGTTTCCCTGGGGACCCAGCACAGTGTCCGCCACAAAGCTGGTGCTCATAAATGTGCCGGAATGCACGTGTGTATCTGTGTGGCACCCCCACCTCCACACCCAAGCTTCCTGACCCGAGAAGGGCGATTCCTTGGGTCACGTCCACCTCTCGTTCATGGGAGATGTGAGGAGGGTCTGTCTCTTCCTTCTCCAGGTGGAGAGATGATTGGGTGGAAGTTCTTACTATTATTATTATTACTCCTGCTGCTGCAACTACCTCTGCGCTGTTCTTTCTCCATTAGTAACAACAATAAGGATGTATAATGTGCTCTATTCTTGCCAGGCACTACTCTAAGTGCTTTCCCGGCCTTATCTTTAACCTCACGCTAGCCTGGGGAGGCAGGTCCCTTTATCATCCCCACTTTACTGATAAGGAAAGGGAGGCTCAGGCCTCACCAGGTTTCCTGGTAAGGAGCAGCCGAGCTGGGACCAACCCCTGAAATGCTTTCAGCAGCCACTCATGGCTTTTCCCTCCCAGATCTCTCTCCTTGAAACTGTCCGCCCCTTCCCCAAAGGCTCGCAGGGTCCCGGGCAGTGGCAGGCGAGGCGGCCTGACCTTTGCGGCAGTAGGTGGTGGACTGGCAGTGCTCGTCGGTCAGGCAGGCCTTGACAGAGTCCATGTCCATGCGACGCAGGCTGGGCAGGGCCGGGTGGTAGAGCTGATGCTTCACGCCTGCCAACTGGTTGCGCTGCTGCTCCAGCGGGAGCAGGATGGCGGGGGACGCGTACACGTGGGCGCAGCTGTCCTCGCAGGGCACCAGGTCGATGATGCGGGCCATGGCTGGGGAGCGGAGAGGACGAAGGGACTCGCCCTGAGCCGGACACCCTTCTAAGTGGGAACACAGCCTTGGCCAGTGTGGATTTGTCTACTGGTCTGACATTTATTGAGCACCTACTTCGTGCCAGGTTCTGGTTTTTTGGAGCTCCCCATGTGATGGCAGAGACATTCAGATGACATAACACACACACAGGTTGTGCTCCCGGCTCTGACAGAGGTTAGTACAGGCGATGTGTGTGTGTGTGTGTGTCTGGGGAGGCTGGGGTTGGGACATTCAGGGAATGGTCTAAAAGAGGTGACGCTGGAGTCTATTCTTAAATAATGAGCAGCAGGTGGGTTCAGATTGAGCTCAGAATGCCTCTGGGTAACTAGTTATGGACTTTTGGCCTTAGCTGAGGTCTCTGGCATTTACTCACAATTCTACAGGGAGACAGAAAAGTTTTAAAGAGAGAGATAAATAATACGAGATAAATGGCTACGCAGTGCTGTCCTTTAAAAAGCAATTATTCCCTAGGAGCCATTCAGCCATTTAAACTTCAGTGAGAATTTGTTGACGCAGCTTGCTTCCTTCCTGACCCCAGTTAGAGGTGAGAGAGCGAGGTGATGGTAGGTGGGCAGGAGGAGTGGGGACCTAGGGCAGTGGAGGAGCAGGGAGAGGGCACGGGGAACTCCTCCGGGGGATGGGCCTGCAGGGGGAGGGCCAGGGAGCGGAGCAGCGAGAGGAGGGAAGAGAGGACATGCCGCTCCTGACCTGCCGACAGTGGCTACCTCATCCGCAGGACACAGGCTCCAGGTGCACAGGCTTATAAGGATTTTCTGCTCTTCCAATGGCTCAGCGAGGAGAAAAGGCAGAGAGGTAGGCTGGGCCCTGGTGCCTTATGAGGGAGTAGGAGAATAAAGCAACATTCTGCAGAGACAATGCCCATTGCAGCCTGATTGTGAGGGCACACACCCCTCAGCAACCCCAGCTACCAAGCAACCACGTGCTGTGGGTCCTGGGCACTGCTCCCTCACCCATGCTCCAGCTGTCCTGAAAGTTGCTGTCTCCTGGGCTTTGGGAAATGTTTGGACAGGGAGCCTTGGCAGTGGCCATGCCAGGGCTGGCCAGAGCAGGCTGTGTGACCCTAGACTAGTTACTGTCTCTCTCTGGGCCTCAAGGCTCCCATCTGTGTTACTCCAGGATCCTAGGCCCTGCTATGAGGTGGTGTCTGTGAGCCGGTAGGGCTCTCCCTCACCACCTGCAAACTTCAGGGAAGAGGGCACTGCCCTGCCCGCCAGCCCTTGGGGCTACAGCGGCAGAGATTAGCCATGGCCAGTATCCAGGGTCAGCATAAGGAGATCAGGGAGAGTGGTGGCCTCAGCAGGACAGGGATTAGCAGGTGATACATCATCCCCAGCCCCCTGTGGGCCCGCAGCCTCCATCCCTCCTTCCCAGGAAAGGAAGGTCACGAGTGCCTAAGCCCAGCACCCCAAAGCCCAGGGGAATGCCCACCACTCTGGTCACAACCATTGGAAACGGATCCCCCAGGTGAGGAAACCCTGGGAGGACCTAGCCCGTTCTCATTTATTGGCACATGCTTTGCATACACCTGCCCAGGAACCGAGCTCGTAAGATTATGTAGGATTTGGCTCCCTATGGTGCTCCATGCAGCCCCGAAGCAGCAGCCCCAAGTCCAGCGCGTCTTGGAAAACCTTCCTAGAGTTGACTCCGTGCAGCACCCCAAATTCATTTTTTAAACTCTTTCAAAGTTATAAAATATAACAAAATACAGAAAAAGTATAAATAAGCAATGTAACCAATAATTTATAAAGCGAGACCCCGTGTAACTACCATGCAAGTCAAGACATGGGGTGCCACTTTGCAGAAACAGTTTAGCAGTTTCTTTAAAAGAGAAATATAAATTCACCATATGACCCAGCAATTCTACCTCGAGGAATCGCCCCAAGAGAAATGCAACTGTATGTCCGCAAAAAGACTGGAACGCAAATGTTCACATTATTTATTATAGCCCCAAAGTTGAAAGCACCCAAGTGTCTACTGACAAGTGAACAGACAGACAGACTATGGTGTATCTGGAGCATGGAATACTCTTGGGAATGGCAAAGAAATGAGGAACTGATATATGCTACAGAGTGGGTGATTATGCTAAGTGAAAGAAATCAGACACAAAAACACTTCACATATTGTATGATGAACTTATTTAAAATATCCACAAAAGGCAAATCCTTGGAGACAGAAGGCAGATTAGTGGTTGCCAGGGGCTGAGGGTGGGAATGGGGAGTGACTGTCATCAAGCCCGAGGGAGCTTGTTGGGGTGATGGGTGTTGGAACCATTCTAAAACTAGATGGTGCTAGTTGCTTAGCTAAGGCAATTTACTAAAAATCACTGGGTGTTGGCTTAAAACAGGTGTATTTTGTGGCATATAAATTATATCTCGATAAAGTTGTTTTTAAAAATAGATACTGGCTAATGAAAGCAAGAAGCAGGGCCCTGCCAGCCCCTAGAAGCTTCCACATACCCCTTCCCAGGCACAACCCCCAACACTCTGCAAGAGGTAACTGCTTGCCTGCTTCATAGCATAACCGCTGCTTTTCTTTATAGTTTTACCACCTGTGTTTACAGCCGTAGACAAGGCAGGCTAATCTGGCTAATTTTGAACTTTTGTATGCATATACATACACATGCGAGTCATCCAGACTGGGCGGGGCTGAGCTTTGTACCTTTTCCTCATTCTGCACCCTGTTACTCTTCACCCGGGCCCATCTGAATTTGCCCGCTCCCCAGGGGCTCTGCTGCCTCCAGGTTGCCCAATCCAAGGGGCACATGTCCAGCCTCCGCTCACGCCGCTCACACAGTGGTCCCACATGGCCACTCCCCCTCAGCACACTCACCCCTCTTGGCTTACAGCACACCCCACTTCCTGCTTCTCTTCGCCCCTCACTAGCGGCTACTTCAGACTCCTATCCTATCTCCTCCTCCTTTTCCCAACCTCAAAGTGTGCCAGAGAGTCCAGGTGCCATCTTTGGTCCTCTTCCTTCCTTTACGGTGGATTCCCTGGCTGGTCTCCATCAGTCCTACGGCCTAAGCATCATCTACGAGCTGAGCTGATGCCTCCAACATTTCTATATCTAGTCCACCTCTCCCTAAGCTCTAGACACACACGCACATGCGCACGCACACACACATGCATGCACTCACATGCACTCACACACACACACCCCTCACCACCTACTGCACATTGCCACTTGGATGTCTCTCAGACATCTTAACAAAATAGAGTTTGTGATTTCCCCCCAAAACTCTTCTTCACACCCCAGGTCCAGGCTTCCCCTTTTTGGTAAATGACACCACCTGCCCCCCAGTTGCCCAGGCTGAGTCCCCTCAACACCTCCCTTTTCCTTCCCCTCCCCTTTCTCTCTGGCTCCACTGCTACCTGCCTGGTCCAAGTCCCGTCATTTCTACACTGGTCTCTGTCAAGCCAGAGGAAGGGTGGCTATCACTGATGACCTAGGCCATCACTTGCAGGCCCAGGCGCAGCCAGGGGCCTGGCTAGAGGTGCTATGGAGAGGAGCCCTGACCCCCTGCAGCCTGGTATATTTACAGAGGAGGGACAGGAGCCTCATTGAGCTTCGCCATTGGTGTCGAGTCTTTCTGGAAGAAAGAATGTTCTCCCACACCAGCTGCCTTGCGGGGCTGCATCTCAGAAGTCTGGTCTAGGAAGGAGCCCGGGGGTCATCCAGTCACAAATTGGATTGTGCCTCTGCAGCCTCCTGACCAGTATTCTGCTCCCACACCTGCCCACTACACAACAGCCGCACAGACCATGTTCGGCAGCTGCTCAAAACCATTGTGGGCCTCCACAGTCCGTCATCTGAAACCGATCTTCTTGCATGGCTTCCTGGCCTATGTGATCTGTCCTGGCCTTCCTCTGGACATCTCCCACCACTCTCCCCTCCCCCCGGCCTCCTCTCTGTTCCTCAGGTGCCTCTGAGCTCATTCCAGCCTCAGGACCTTTACCTGTGCAGTGTCCTCTGCCTGGAACATCGTTCACTCAGATCTTGCTTTTCATGTCTCAGCTCAAATAACCACCTCTTTGGAGAGACCTGACTAGTCCCTGCTTTCCACCGCTACACACATGTCTCTGTCCCATCTGTTTCTTTCATAGAACCCAGCATAATTTGCAATATTTCTTTATTCATCTTTAACCTGTTTTATTTCTGCCTCCTCCGTTGAACGGAAGCTCCGTGAGAGCAGGTCCCATGCCTGCCTTGCTCACTGTGCTGCCAGACACATAGGGAGAGCTCAAGAAATGTTGTGGATGATCAAGTCAGTTTCCGGCCCCTTCACTGAACATCCCTCTACCCCACTCCCCACCCAGCTCCTGTCAGCTCGCTGAGCCCCTCTTCACCGGACCTCTGTTCCCCTTGTCCTTTCTCTCTAGATCTCTGTGTCCTTTCTGGGGGGCCAGCTCACATGCAGTCAGTCATCTGTGAGTCCTTGGATCCCTCTTAAAGGCCCAGCCCTGGGACCACAGCCATTCTGGCAAGGGCTGCCGAGGCCTCACCCAGCTGCAGAAGACCCTGGACCAGAGAGAATCTGTCTGAGTCCTGGAGCTGTGGCCGGAGAGCTGGGGGGTGGCTCCTGCCACTGTCACTGACAGTTTACATGACCCTGCCACCTTGAGGAGTCTCCCAGAACCACATGGGGCTCCAAGCTGTCATTGTCCCACCAGCCACTCTGCGACTTGGCTAAGGCAGGTGGGGAGCCGGGCCCCTCGTACCTGGGCAGATCCCCTAACAACTCGTGGTGCCCCAAACCTGGGCTACCCGGGGCTCTTTCTCTGGGGGCCCTGGGGAGTTGTCATTGGCTCCCTAGGCATCATCGACCTCCTCTCTTCCACCGCCACCTCCCACCCCTGTTTGGCACCTGCTAATCCTTTGCACACGGCCCTGTCTGGTGCAGGCAATTAATCCCCAGTGTTTGAGAGGCCACAGCTGCTAGTGGGAGGGAGCAGGCACTTTCTGGCTGGTGGTCGGCATCTGAGCAGGTAACTCAGGATAAGGTGGCGGCTCGGTGGGATTGCTGATGGGATCCCCATGTTCTTCTAGCAAGATGTTAAGACTTAGAGAAACAGGCCAGGCTGGGAAACCTGAGGCTTCCTTCTCCTACGCTTCTGGTGGGGCTCAAACCTTAGCGTGCCTCAGAATCTTCAGGAGCATCTTGTAGAAATGCAGATTCTAGGTCCTTCAGAGGCTTTAGAGGGACCTAGGAATCTGTGTTTTTACCAGCTCCCCAGAAGATTCTGAAAGGCTGGTAGTCCAGGCACCACCGTTGTCCTGGGCTACCTCTCTCAGGTCCTCCTTCCTACCTGAGCCACCCTCATCAAAGCAGAGTTGGCAGGGACATGGCCGAAAGATGGGAGGGATTTGCAAAAGTTTCCATTGGGCTGAGTCTGGAGGAAGAAGACAATTCGGGAGTGAAGAAAGCTTCCCTAGTCATTTCCAGAAGGTTCAGAAACAGGAGCCAGAATTGCTGCCTGCCGCGAGAGGGTTTGCAGGACTGGCTCACAGAAGAAGCGATGCCGGTACCGTCGGGCGTAGATGTGGGACATCTGGAGACAGGCAGACCTGAGTATAAACTCGGCTTGGCCACGTACTGGCTGTGTTCCTTTCGTTTAGTCTACTGACCTCTCTGTGCCTCCATTTCCTTTGCTGTAAAGAGGTGATGAAAACACTCATTTTTACTGGGACTGGGCCAAAGGTGGTGAGAACGAGGATGAGGTGGAGAGCACTTCGCTCACTTTTGGCTTGTGGGGCTGCTGGTTCCGCCATCTTAAACTAATGTGACCTGGGGCTCTACCGACCTTGGTAATCCCTGCATCTACACCTCGACTCGACAGGGAAATGGAAGACCAGAGTGCTCACGTCTGGCCCATGTTTACCGTTTTGGAGACTGAGCCACAACTCTGTCCCCACCACAACCTCTCATATGAGATGCTGGGCTCCCGAGGCCGGAGTAGAGAGTAGAGCTGTGAGTAAGGCAGGCAGCAGGGCCAGGGGCTTGGGGGAGCTGGGTGCTGGGGTCCCAGGGATCCTGGGCCCTGTGCCTGCCCTTTTCAGCCTGGGGCCAGGGTTCCTGGTAGAGGAGGGACAGAAAAGCCCTGTGCCAACGTCTCGGCTGCCCATGGCTGGGGCTTGGGGTCACACCACGTTAGTTAGTGCTCCAGAAGGGCCTTCTCAGGCCTGGGAGTCTGCATACACTGAGCTGTGTGGAGTCTGCTGGGCCAGGCCATCCTGCAGGGATCTAGCCATGAGGGCAGGGGCTCCAAGTTCCCCGAAAATAAATGATACCAGAAATTGAACCCATATAAGATAGGGCTGAAACGCTACAGTAAACCATTAAAAAGGGGTTAAACTGTCACTGTCTCTTAAAAATATTTAAATCATGAAAGTAGGTTAATTTGGTCTATTAAACAAAATAGATTTTCCATTTATATATTATAACGTATTTTTTTAAATCTATAATGGGATTATACTGAACATAAATGCCAATATTCACAATAAGTGTTTTTGCTTGACACCAAATAACGGTCGCAGCCAACATTTGTGAAGCTCTCAGTGTGTGCCAGCCACTGTTCTTCATCCTCTCAGTCACCCCCACAAGGTAGGTATTATAAACACACCATTGTACAGGCAAGCAAACCGAGGCACCGAGAGTTTAACTGATCTATTCATGACTAGAGTCCAGAGCATGGACGTCTCTTTCTGTTAGTTCAGATAGATCTGCTTTTTAAAATGGCTCCATATATTCCATCGTTGGATGTATTGTAATTTGTTTAATACCTGCCCCTCTTACAGGTGAGCATTTAGGCGCTTTCTGATAACCGGTCTCCTACTGATGGGTATTTGGATGTTTTCCGCATTTTGCTTTAGCACTGTTGTGACCAACCTCTTTTTACACGTGTGTGTGGGCTTGAGTATTTCTATAAGGCGAATACCTGGAGATATAATTGCAAAATATTTTCAAACATGAGAGGAAAAGAAAACGTGTAACTCACAAAAGTGGCCCCTGATGGTGAGAGCAACTGTGAGCACTCTGAGAGGCCTAAGGACTCTGTCCCCTGCAGGTGTCAGGATGTTGGGCTGGGTCCAGAGGGTGCTGCCTCAGCCCCCAGGGACTCCTCAGAAGACCAAGATGGAGGAGGAGGAGAGGACAGAACCAGAGCCAGAGCCTGCACTGGTGATGCAGCTGGAACCAGAGCCAGAGCCTGAAATAGCCCCGCAGGAGGCTGAGCTAGAGGATGAGTCCCCGGTAAGAAGTGGAGGGTGAGGAAGGGCAGGCTGGCTTTGCTGTCAGGGAATTCCCAGCGGAGGGAAGCTGCCCCCATGGACCATCCACAGCAGAGAAAGTTGGAACCAGAAGGGAACATGGAGGTCACCTGGCTCTGTAACAGACGGGAGAGTAAATATTTTAGGCTTTGTGGGTCATGCCATCTCTGCTAATTACTCAACTCCGCCATTGTCATGTGAAAACAGCCATAGACGATATGTCAATGAATGAGCATGGCTGTGTCCCAATAAAGCTTTATTTATAAAAATGAGCAGCAGGCTGGATTTGGCCTACGGGCCATTGTTTGCCAACCTCTAGAGTTTAGAACAGAGCTACTCGAAGAAGTAACGAGTCCATGAACTAACTGTTTATTAGTCCACGATGAGATTAGGAGCTCGCTAGAATGTAAAGATACTATATAACTAAACACACTGCTTAGTTCAGTTGGTATTTGTTTTGCAGTCAGACTTTTAGTGTGTTGATAGACATTCTGGTGTAAACTGCTTATTCCCTGTGGACCAGTAAGTTTGAAGACGGACACTGGTCCACCCACCAGCCTTTGAGCAGCACTGCTCTAGAATTTTCCTTTGAGCACATCGGCTGGTCTCTCTGAGGGCTTATGTGGTCCTGTTTGAACCCACCAGCCACCCGAGGAGCCATTCGAAGGGGAGGAAGTAGCTGAGACTGCTCAAAGCCCTCAGGGTGAGTGCGGGAAACCCAGGCTGGCAGGCCGGGCGGTGGGAGCGGCCATGTCCTCCCCCTCAGAGCCTTGCAGAGGAACGAGGAGGCTGGCATGCCCCTTTTACAGATGGAGAAACGGAGGCTCAGAAAAGCTAAAGGGGAGCTCCTGGGGACTTTTTAGCTGAGCTGAGTTGGAACCCCAGCCTTCTTACCCCCTCAGGGTTCTCCCCTCTCCCCTGCCTCTGACTTGACCTCCTCACAGGGTAGAAATGGGCCTCTGAGAGGCTCCAGATCTAAAGTGTGAGAGACTCTTTTCCAGACACCCAGAAGGCTACCCCTACTTCGCCCACATCCGTCCAGTCCCAGGTTGCTGTGGTTCCCGAAGCGAACAGGTACCATGCTACCCACCCTTCTCCTTAGGGCCAGCCCCTCCCCCAAGCTAGGGAGCCACTGGGGGATGGGGTCTGGCACTGCTCCCAGGTCCACAGTCATTCCTAGGCAAAGGCTAGAACCTTTTTAGGAGCTGGCTGGAAGGGGCCTCAGGCAGTGAGTGGGAGCCTCCTGGCCAAATGGGCAATGAGACCCAGAGAAACAGAGGTAGGGCCAGAGGTTTCCCAGTGCGTGGGGGAAATGCAGCTCCACTGGTTTTCCCATGAAGCCAGAAATCCAGACTTTTACACAAAATCTCCCAGTTGGCTCAAATATTTTGAGACCATTGGTGCTGTGTGTGCTGGGCTGGCCTCAGGCAGTGAGCCTGTGACCCTCATATTTAAGTGGACCAGCTTCAGCCACAAGGAGTGCCCCACGGGAAACCCTTAGCCCTGCTGGGGCATAGGCTGTGTGCCAAAGGCAGGACGGGGACCCCTGGAGCCAGGATGATGAAGAGAACTGACTGCTCCCACTGAGCATCTGATAGGGTGGGCTCGGGATGGCACTGGGCATGCCTGACTCACCAAGGGTTGGTGTCCCCCACTTTCCAGAGAGGGACGCTAGGTTGTGGGGGCAGGTGGGGGGAGGAGACGTGTCTGAGAGTCTCACAGTGGGGGAGATAGAGGTTTGAAGATAGGGTTCTGTGGCTGTGGGCTGCTATCCCGAGCCGAGTTGAGGCTGGGGAGGCTGAGGGTGGGCTGGCACCTCTGTCCCCTCTGCAGCCCCAGTGGCTGGGTGCTGACTTGGCTCAAGAAGGGTATGGAGAAGGTCGTCCCACAGCCTGTTCTTAGTGGCCTGGAGGGCCCTGCTCAGGTACTGCAGGGGCTGGGAGCTGAGGGTCGGTGGGGAAGGGGTGGTGGGAGGTCAGCACCTGGGCTTTCTGCCCATGTCTGTCCGTCTGTCTGTCTCTCTCAGCAGGCAGGGGCAGAGATTCTTGGGCACTGCAGCCCTGGGGACTCAGGTACGTCCAGGAGGCAGGACGCATTTACAGGGCTAGGGCCGAGGGGGGGTGGGGTTGGGCCGTACCCTGTCCCTGGGGAGACTTCCCATCTGACTGGCCCCAGGGTTCAAACGTGATTTTGAGTTGGGGTGACTGGGAGGCTCTGGGCGGGCCTCTCGCTGCTCACCACCTTTCTTTCTTCGGCAGATGGACCCAATGAGGCCCTAAGGGCGCAGGACACTGGGTGAGTCCCCGTCCCCGAGCGCTGGTTTGGGAGGCCCTGAGCCTCATCTTCAGTGTGTGGGGTGGGGGGCAGTGTTCAGAGTCCAAGCCTCGTGTTTGAGAGCAGGATCCACTACCACCTCAGTGTGTGACCTTGAACATGCCTTTCGTCTCTCTGTACCTCACTTTTCCCATATACACAATGGAGATGATGGGCCTCGTGTTACCCATGGTTTGTTGTGTTGATTACTGGGGGATCCCCAGGTAGGGGCCACCTCCTGAGGACGGGAGGAGGCATGGATGGGCTCCTCACAGATGGGTGGGTGCCATGTGGAGCCCAGAGGCAGGGCCTAGGCCACCATGGGGGACATTGGGATGTCCCAGTTAGCCTCACAGTTGGTAAGAGCGTCAAACTGCTCAGAGCTGACTAAAGCGGGTGGCAGCTATGTGAGCACTATGGCAAATGGGAGAGCCTGTGTTCTTCTCCGGGGAGGGGCCCTGCTCAGCTCCAGTTTTCTCTGCCCTGCAGGAGTGTGGGTTCTAGATCCTCCAGTTTTTAAAGAGATACTAGACATTTAGGTTTTTATGTCAAATCCTTAGTTTTAAATGATGCCAAGCAATTGAAAGTTTTCAGAACACTGTGGGCTTCCCAAATAAGCCTGAAGCCTCCAGTTTGCAATCTCTCCTAGAAATCCAGAGTCGTGCATTCATCTCCATTCATCCCACTCATTCATTCCTTCCCTTATTCATTCTTCAGACAGTAGGGTGCTCAAGCTCAGGGGCTTTTGTCAGTAACTCCTAAACCCTGTGCCCAGCACAACACAGAACCTAATGTTGGCCCCAGCACAGTGACATAATTTGTGGGGCCCAGTGCAGAGTTTAAGACTGTAACAACAGAGCATTAAAAAATGGGCCCTTCTAACAGTGGGGCCCTATCTGACTGCACTGCTCACGTCCCCATGAAACTAGACCTGTCGGTCCCAGTCCCAGGGAGCCCCGTTGCTACATTCAGGTCCCTAAGCAGTGCCCGCCCCTCACCCGCTGTCCAGGAGGCCCACACTGGGCCTGTTGTTCCCGAGCCTGGTCTGAGGTTGGTGGGAGTTCCTTCATCACCTAAGACCCCCCGAAGACTATCCAGCACAAGAACCCCATTGTGCCGAGGGAGAGAGTGTGAGAAAGGGCCGGTCAAGGCCTGGGACCCCAGCAGGCAGTCAGAACAGTGTGGCTGGCCACTCCTTCGGGCCACTCTACTGACCACCAGCCCCTCTGCAGGCCTGGGCCCAGGCTGCTCCGGTGGTTTGAGCAGAATCTGGAGAAAGTGCTGCCTCAGCCTCCAAAAACCTCCCAGGTAAGTGGAGGAAAAGGGAGAGCCAGAAACGGACCCTTTCTGGGGTCCCAGGAAGGGCCTGTCTACTCTAATGGTCTATCCTCACCCCATTCCTGGAACCCACAGAGGGGGTGCTCCCTTCCCTGGAAGGTCCCTGATGGGAAGAGTGACTGCAAGAGAGACAGGGGGTTCGGAGGATGGACGAGACAGGGCACAGCTGGCCAGGGGAGACATATACAGGGCTTGCTTTGCTCCATGCCCTCACTCCTTGTTTACGATCCAGGGCTCCAGAGATGAACCTGCTGCAGATGATGCCTTGGGCCCAGGTATAGAGAGGGGACCCGGGAAGGGGCTGTCTGCGATGGTCACAGGCTGGGCTGGGGGTACACCTGGAACCTGGGGGATCCCAGGGAAGGACCTTAGCACTCGCTCGGGCTATGGAGGGGTTCAAGGCTTGCTAGGAGCCAGCTATTGGGTGGGGTGTGTGTGTGTGTGTGTGTGGGGATTTAGAACTCCCTCCCAGTCCAAGCCGCGAGGCCAATGACCTGGGATAGCCTTATGAGGCCTTAGACAGTCCCTTCCCCACCCTGGGCCTCAGTTCTGTGTCTGTCTGGTGATAGGAGTAGTTGGGTGGTCCCAAGGGGCTCCCTACTCAGTCATAGTGGCCCCTTAATTCTGGCCCCCTGTGTCCTTGACGGGTCACATGGAGCCCTGCCATGTCATCTAGTCTCCCGCTCCCTTGCCACTTAGAGCCCCCAGCACCCTGCTTGGAAACGGAGCCTGTGCTACAGGCCCTGGAGAGCCCCACCCTGCCCACTCCCGGGCCCCCAGAGCCTGAGGAAGAGCTGACCCCAGAGCACCAGCCTGGCACCCCGGATTCCCCCTTGCCACCTCCCGGAGACCCTGCCAGGTGAGCCCCCCTAAATGCCACACCTCCCACGGGAAGCAAGATCAGTGCCTCACCCCAGCCGAACGCCCAACATTCACCAAACTGGTTTTTTAAAGTATAAAAGTAACACATGCCCCTGGGAGAAAATTCAAAGGGGTTTCCAAGGCCCCTTCCCAGGGCAATCGCATCAGCAGCTTCTCTTCCTTTCCCGTATTTTCTAGGCACAAACAAACTTGCGAGTACATGTCACACCCATCTGACAGTAGCAAATCATATATTCTCTTCTGCATCTTGCTTTTTTTCTCCTAAAAATGTATCTTCAAGGTGGTTTTATACATTCAGGTCTGCAGCTGGGTGGTACTCCGTTATATGGACATACCAGCTTTTACGTAACCACGCAGTAGACATTTAGGTTTGTTTCACTCTTTGCTGCAAGCGATGGCCTTGTACAGGCATCATTTCACTCTCATGCAAGTAAATCTATAGGATAAATCAGAGGCAATGGAGTTGCTGGGCTAAAGGACGCATGCATTTAAAATCGGTATAGGGACTGCCACATGGTCCTACCTGGCCGTGTGTGAGGGGCCTGAATGCACCTCTGGGGGTGGGGTGGAGGTTGGCCTGAGCTGCCTGCTGGGGTCTGAGCAGTAGACGGACACCTGCCTGGGAGGGACAGGGAGGGGAACGATGGTCTTTGTCTGGGTTCTCATCTGCCTCTGGCAGGCTCGATGTCTGTTTTGTAGGGGGTGGTGGGGGGCATGGAGAGGGGATCTGCCGCTGGTCTCACTTTCCCACGTGACATGATCACTCTCTCCCACCCACAGGTTGATGGCATGGCTCCTGCACAGGCTGGAGCGGGCCCTGCCACAGCCGGTGCTCCGTGGGAAGGCTGGGGAGCAGGTGGGTGCTGAGCTGGGAGAGCGGGGACCCTGGGTGGTGGCAGGAGGGGTCTTGGGAACTCAGGCAAGGGTAAGATGGTTGCCCTGTGTCCCTGGGGTGGCAGTCGTACAGAAGGAAGAGGGAGCCTGCAGCGGGAACCCAGCCCACCCAGCCTGCCTGTTTGCACAGCTCACACACTCTCTGAGGCACTGTGGCCACAGGACTGAAAAGGGTTGGCCCGGCCCTGCCTGTCAGGAGGTCACGGTTGGTCGGGGAAGTGCTTCCATGGTGGGGAGTGGAGAGGATGTGGGGTGCAGAGGAGGAGCCTTCCAGGAGCATCAGGGAAGGCTTCCCAGTGGAGGTGGCCTGCAGGCTGAGACTTAAAGGAGGAACAGGAAATGGGTGGGTGAAAGTGAAGGCAGGTGGTTTGGAAAGGGCCCTTCAGGCAGAGGATCGGCATGTATAAAGGCCCAGAGACAAGAGAGGACTGGAATGTTCTGGGAAGAAGTGGGGCTCCAAGAAAGCCAGTGGCTCTGTGTGCATTCCTGACAGCCTAGGGCTCCCACATACCCGTGTCACCTCTTCCTCTCCCTCTCCAAGAACCTGGCCTTTGGCCCTTCTCTCTTGGGGACGATTAGACATCTTCATAGGAGCACCTCATGGGAGGCGGGAGGCCCGGATCCTAGTCCTGCTGCAGTAGGAGGTGGACAGGGAGCCTCAGGGCCCCCTCCCCTGCAGGCCGAGCCCTCGGGCCCTGTGTTCATGTAGCCTCTGTGGGTGGCGGCGAAAGCTCAGCTTTGGAGTTTTCCAAGAGGAGGAAATGGGGGCCTGGTGGCAGCAACGGTTAGTCAGTGGAGGTGCCCTCACAGGGAGGAGGGGCCCCGAGGATGGAGTTGGGGCAGAGATGGTGTGGTGCTGGCAAAGAAGAGACCTCCGTGCACATGGAACTTTGCAACAGCCTTGTGGGGGAGGGCGGGAGGGGGTTTTTCATGCACAGAGAACTGAAGAGAGGACATTCCAGATGGGGGGCCCAGCCTGGGCAGGGAGCCGAGGTGGGACCAAGTGTGATCCTGGTAGGGAGAGACTGGAGCCCGACGCCAGGGGACCTCCTGTGGGTGTCCCCGCAGGGGAGGAGGAAAACCTTCCTGCTCCTGATGTGCTGGGAGGGGTAGTAGAGAGAGCAGTGAGGAGCCCACAGCAGTTTTTCCCCTTCCTCCCCATGCAGGAGCCTGATTCCCCTGTGACATGTGACGTGCAGACCAGTAAGTGACATGTCAGTGGGTCCTCGTGTCTGTCTCTGGGAGGGGTGCTCGGTGTGAGCGTGCGTGGGTGGTGCCTGGCCAGGCCCGGATGTGCTCAGGAGGCACAGTCAGGGTCTCCTGTGCTCTGTAGGCACCACCTCAGGTCAGCCTGGCCAGGTAGCCAGAGCGTGGCCCAGAGCCAGGTGGTGGCCGGAGGCCCCGTTAGGGGCTGGGGAGATGGAGGAAGGACCTGGCCTGCCTTCCCGCTTCCATTGAGAGAAGCCATTTTTGGGGCCAAGTCAGTGGGCCCCCTTTCCTACTGGGAACACCCAGAGAGAGCTCCCCACTGCTCCCTGGCAGCTGAGCCAGTGAGTTTGGTTAAGCAGAGTCCCCAGTTGGGGGGTGAGGAGAGGGAGACGGGGTCTTCCTGGGAGAACTGGACCCCATAGACTCCAGCTCCCTTCAGTTGAGAAGGCATCTCCTTACTGTAGCTGGGTTGGGGAGGTGCATGTTGCCTTTCATCCAACTGCACAGGGACTGGGGGGCAGACTGAGGCCAGGAGGGGTGGGCTAGGGCTCAAAATCTGCTCTTCGGTCATTTCATGGCCTCTGGAAAGGCATGCAGTAGACAGGGCATCCAACCATCCATCCGTCCATCCACCCATCCACCCTCCGACCCACCCATTCATCCATCCATCATCCATCCATCCATCTGTCCATCCATCCATCTGTCCACCCACAAATGATCATGGAGGGCCTGCTATGTGCCAGGCCTGTGATGAGTGCTAGAGGTGAGCAAAACAGAGTTCAGGGGCTGTAGGTGGTGGCCTTATTTCACCATGGACAGGCCCCAGGACCATGGTCCTTGCCATGTCTGCAAGGCTGCATCCAACCCCAGCCCCAATCGGCCAATGGTGATTGTTATGAGCACTTTGAGACTGGGGCCCAGACAGGTCAGCTGACCGGAGCTCCGGTCTGACGGGTGATGGCGTTTGTATAATTGTAATGACATTGTGAAGGGACAGCCTCAGAGCAGGGCTTGCTCAGTCTCCTGGAGCTCACAGCCACCTTGGAGGGTACATAATAGGGATCCCCCCATAGCTGTTGGGGCAGGCAGAGGGGCAGAGACATGCCCAAGGTCATAAAGCAAGTTCTCATAGAGTAGAGACTAGAGTCCGCCTGGCCTGGTAGCAGTTGCTCAGTCGGGCTGTGTTAACTGAATGAAAAAAAGTTCCCTGGAACAGAGAGCCCCCAGGAGCCACTGAGAGCTCCGAGGACACAGCCCCGGGCCCCTCTTGTCCTCCTCTCCTCACCTCTGGAAGGAGGTGGGATTCAGCCAGCTGTAGACGGAACCTCCCTGTGTGCAGGAGCGTGGGAGCCGGGGGTGGATGCTGGGGCAGCCATGGGGTGACCCGATGCCAGGGCCGGAGACCGGCATTAGTTTCCTGAGCCTGCTGTAACAAGAGACCACAGAGTGGGTGCCTTCAGACGGCAGAAACGTTTTCTCTCACAGTTCAGGAGGCCAGAAGTCCCAGATCCAAGTGCTGGCAGGGTTGGTTCCTCCTGGGGCTCTGAGGAATCAACTGTCCCTGCCTCTCTCCTGGCTGTGCGGTTCCTTGGTGTCCCTGGGCTTCTAGCTGTGCCCCGGTCTCCACCTTCCCCTCTGTGTCTGTCACATACTCCTCCCCTTTCATCCTGAGACCCTTAACTAATGATGTCTGCAAAGACCCTCCTTCCAAACAAGGTCACATTCATAGGTAACAGGGGTTAGGACTTGGATTATGTTTTGCGGGGGCACTATTCAACCCATGACACAGGGTGACCCCGAGAGGCTGGAGGATGAGTGCCCCCTCTTTCTCCCTGCTCCTTCCCCCAGCCTCCCCATCCTTCACTCACTCAGGCACTCGCTCATTCGCTCCCTCCGCCTGTCCACCAGCCACACACCCTCTGTCTTCTCCTCTGTTTCAGGGCCGGCAGCAGCTGGAGGCCTCTGAAACAAGGGAGAAGGGAGCCTGGGAGAGCACAGATGGACAGACGGACGGATAGATGGAAGGAGAGAAGGGTGTCCTGAAGAGAAGACCTGTTGGGGGAAAGGGGTGGCCATCTACTCCCCACCCTCCTTGGACAGTGACGCCTGCCCTTCCCCATGCTCCCAGGCAGGGTGCGGTGGAATCAGTCACCTCCGCCAGTCTCAGAGCTGCCGCTCAGGGACCCAGGCCAACCCCTTTCCGCCAGAGCAAGAGGAAGGTCGGCCAAGGGCAGCCTGTGGCGTTTAGGCTAGTTAGCGGGAGGACTTCCCACCGGAAGCCTGGGAAAGCCCGTGAAGGATAGTCTTGGAGAGGACACCTGTGCTGTCCTCAGCCTGGAGCCTGCCACACAGTTGGTGGCTCCATGGGACACAGTTTTTCCCAGAAGAGGTTCTTCTTAGGCTTGGCCACATTCCCCACTCCAATGGTTGGTTGGTGGGCCATCAGTCGATGGCAACAGACACTTTCATTGATATTAAAAAAGCATAAATGAGCACATTGAAGCTGTGATTGCATCTTATTGCTTCAGATAAGGCTAAAATGAATACTTAGGTCTGACAAGTGGGTGGATTGAAAGTGGCCTGTGGTATGGAGGTGGCAGGGAGGAAGCCCTGAGCCAGTGGCCCTGGGTCCCAACTAGCCCACAGATGTCTGTGTTTGGGGCAGGGAGTGATTTAAAAAATTAGAATTAGTTGCCAACATTTAAAAATCAGGTGGCTTTACATAAGAGTCTGGCTTCTCTCAAAAACTGGGAAGATCCAGCTGTACTGGCCCCACACTATACTTGTGAGGACAGTCTGAACAGCAGCTGCCGCCCTCCCTTCCACCCATATACTCCAACCATCTCCCTGGCAGAGTAGGTCTTTGGGAGTAAAGGAGCAAATGCCTGGAGATAGGAGAGGGAGAATGGCGGGCATTTCAGATCATCTTAAGTTCTTGATGCAGAAGGTAAAACTAGAAAAGTTAGGTATTGATTTTAAGGGGTAGGCTGTGGGCAATGGGGAGCCATGGAAGGTGGTTGAGCAGGGGAGTGACTGCGCAAAGATTACTCTGAGGCTGAGCAAGCATCGGAGGCAGAGAAAGCAATCAAAACAGGGTCCCTCAGTTTCAGGCCCCATCCGAAGTGTCTGGGACCTGGGCCTGCCAGGGAAGATGGAAGCCTGTGCCAGGGCTTGGGCTTTGCCAGCAGCCCGGGATCCGGTCAGGACCTTGGCCTAGAATCCATGACCCTGGCTTCCTGTTCTCTGGTCCTGGAAGCAGGAGCTTCTTCCCCAGATGGGGCTTAGGATCTTCACTGTCGGAGTCAAAGATCCGTTCAGTGGCCCTGAGGAACATTTTAGGCTGGCAGAGAGGATGTTGGCTAGGAGAAGGCAAGCCCACGAGGGAAACTGGAGACAAAGTTTATGTGTTAGAAGGAGCAGTTTGCATGTGAACTTGAGCCCTCACAGTGCTTCATTGGGCCGTCAGTGACCTGAGTACCTGGGGGCCCTGGAAAAGCCAGGGCGGCTGTGAATCAGATGCCCGTGGAGAGGGGCTCACTCGGGGATCTGCGCTGGGACCAGTGTGGCCGAGTGTCCCATGCCTGTCCTTCCTGGCTGGTACCTTGGGCATCATCCTTTTCTCAAAGCTGTAGACTCTTTGGCTGTAAAATGGGGACAGTTTAGGGTGTGCCTCAAAATGCCTATTAGGCCTGGCACAAAGCTGAAAGGAGAAAATGCTTGTCAAACGCTTACTTGCTAAATAGTACCGAAAAAGAAAAAGTTAATGAAAAGGAAAGTGAGAATGTGAGCAAGGGTGCATCAGCTCTTCAGGACGCCAAATGCTGGGGTCATCTAGTGCCCATTCTGGAGAGGCCGCTAGTGCCAGGGAGGCCCTCACGGGGCACGTTTATCACCTGGGATAGCACACCAGGGAAAGAGGCAGGAGTCAGGTGACCTGGCACGCCTCCGACATCCTGTGTGGCCTGCGACAAGTCACTCAGCCTCTCTGAGCCTGCTCTCTGGTCTATAAAATGGGGAAAGTACTATTCTTAACCTTTCATCGCCACGAACGCTAATGAGCTCACAGGCCAGGGGATGTTCTGTCCCCCAAATGTCCCCTGCTATATCAGGCAGAAACTTGGCACTCCAAGGTGTCTCTGGGTGGAGATGCCACATCATTGCTGGACGGCAACTCCAGGTGTCTCTGGGTGGAGATGCCACATCATTGCTGGACGGCAACACAGAATGACACATGTGACATATTCCATTACTGGATTCAGAGCCATACAGGACCTCCCTGGTCAAAGCCCAGGGCTGCCTGTAGGGCCAGAGGAGCCAGGACCGGCTGTGGGAAAGGTTACTTCAAGGTTTATGTGGCATGTTTCCCTGGAGGGCAGGCAGGTGCTCCTCTGGGAGGCAGGATAATATCTATACCTAGAAGCCAGGAGGCAGGAATGAGGGCTGAGGCGACACTTAGAAAGTATTCAGCCCTGTGCCTGGCACGTGGGAAGTGCTCATTAAAGGAAGGTGTTGACCTACGTCTCAGTTTGCTTCTTTGTAAAATAGGGAATAACACAGGGAAAAAAAAGAGGGAAAATAAAATGAGGATAACAATTATTCCCCCTTCAAAAGATCGATATGAAGCTAATTGAGTGAATTTACGTAAATCACTTAGCACAGGGCCTGGCACATAGTAAGAGCTCAATAAATGTAACTGCTGTTATTATTATTATTGTTCTATACCATGAACAATAACTTCCAAAGTCATGGGGTAAGACTTGAGGCCAATTTCCATTTAAAGTCGCTGTTAGCAATGCACGTTTGGCTTGAGGGCCACCAAGACCCCTGGAGCTTTTTAGAAACACCTGGTTGCAGACAATCTCCCTCTTTCTCTCTTTCTCCTGCCTGGGGGTGCGCTTGGATTCCTGAAACTCTCCTGCACCCACTTCTGCCAAGCTCACAGCCCCACAGTGTTTTCATTGCTGGGGAGCGGGGTACATGGAGAAATGTTGAAAATTGCAGACTCCTCTCTGAAGGTGGGACCACCTCCCCAAGAAAGTTGATCCCCTTAGAGGGTGGAGCCTCTGGGTCCAGGAGGCAGAGAAAGACTCCCACAAGCAGGTGTCGTGATTATGGGCATATAGTATGCTATCGCCAGGGGGCGGCATCTAGAGAGCAGGCAGTGGGTAAGCTCTCTCTGCATTCTTCGAGACATTCTAGCCGCCCTGCACCTGGACGTGGCAGGCGGACACTGAGCCTGGATCTTTTGGCATCACCTGCAATACTGTGGTTAGAAGCATTGTTTCTGCTTCTGCACAAACTCTGAGAAAGAGGCCCCAAGGAGAAACAGACCAATTGTAATGGAAGCTCTGTCTCAAGTGGATAAAGAGAGGGAAACTAAATGGAAAGAGACAGGGTGAATGACTTTGGACTTCAGCCTATCACTTTAGCGCTGATCTGGTTGCTAATGGTCCTGCTGAGATTGGTGTCATGTCCACTCCTTGGCTCGGAATTGGCGCACAGCCGGTGACGGCCAAGGCTCCCTATGTGGTCCCTGGGACTCAGAGCCCCAAGCCTGCTCTCCCCTCCACCCTGTGTCCCCTGCAGTCAGCATCCTTCCTGGAGGGCCAGAGGAGCCGGATCTCATCCTAGAGGAGATCGACTCTCACTGGGAGGAGGACGAGCAGCGGGACGGCAGCATCAGCCCTCGAGGCCCAGAGGTGGCTCCAGCTTATGAAGAGGAGAATGAGGCCGTGGTGGAGATGCCCAGGTGGGAGCCAGGGAAGGACTTGAACGAATGATTGGAAAGATAACAGGCACATAGTACAGCATCCCAAGGGCATAAAAGGGCAGAGAGTGTGAACCGAGCCTGCCTCCCTGCTCCCCTAGACCCCCATTCTTCTCTCCATGGGCACAGCAGCTGCCAGGATTTTCTGCGCCATTCCAGGGACCGTCTGAGCATAAACAAGCATGAAATCCCCTCTTTTTTTTTTTTGCACAAAAGATGGTGTATCACATGCACCTACCTATACCCACCTTGCTATATATTCATTCAGCAATATACTTTGAGGTTTTTCCACCTTCGGCACATCGAGATTGTCTGCACTGTATTTCATTGTATGGATGTGCGGAATTTATTCAACCTGTCCGCTATCGGTGGACATTTAGATCGATTCCAAAATTTTGTTATTATAAACAATTCTGCAACGAACACTCTTGTACGTGCATGTGAGTGCATCCACAGGAGGTCTCAGGCCCATGACCTACATTGCAAAGGTGGGGAAACTGAGGCTTAGAGAGGCTCAGGGACAGACCTCAGGTCACCACCAAGACGGTGGGGGCTGAGACAGGCCGCTCATTATGCTGTGAAGAGGCCTCTTTGCTGGCGAGAGCCCAGGGCTGCTCAGGTAGGAGTCCTCAGGCTGAGTCTTGGTCGAAGAGTTCGAGTTTGGTCTCAGGGGTCACAGGATGTCCTACTGGAAAGGGGGGCGGGAGGTGGACTCGGGGCACACCTGCAGGCGGGCTTACCTCTTGCTGCTGACCCCATCTCAGGGAGCTGCCCCGGATTCAAGAGGAAGAGGAAGAGCAGGAGGAAGAGGAAGAGCAGGAGGAAGAGGAAGAGCAGGAGGAAGAGGAAGAGCAGAGGGAGGAGCCTGAGTAAGGCGCTTGGGCCCCTGGCTAAGGGGTGGTCCAGGGAGGCGGGCTACGGGGACGGGTGCTTGGCTTCTGGGGTGGGAGTGCCTTCCGTTCTGTGCTGTGCACCGCTGGGCACTGGCCAGAGAGGCTGGGGGAAGCTAGGGGTCCCCTACTGTGCTCACAATGACCCAGGACTCATAGTGTCCCCTATCAACACCACCCCCGTGTACACAAACACTAGAATGCAACCTCCACGAGATGCAGATTTTTGTCTGTTGTGTTCACGGCCACATTCCCAGAGCCTAGTACAGTGCCTGGTGCAGTAGGCGCCAAATAAATGTTGGTCGAATGCATGGATGGATGAACCAACGGACACGTGCGGTGGGCTCCCCATTCACCCCTATGATTAAAGAAGCTGAGGCACACAGCTGTCTCCCTCCCTCACAGCTTGGATTCTGCTCCAGTGCCATTAATGGCAGATGCTCCACCCACATCTGTAAGATTTCAACATTAACACACACAGAAGAGTTCAGCTAAAATCAAGTCGAAAATAGAGATCGGAAACCACTAAAAGCTATAACTATCAAACCTGCTAAGAGACTAGATCTTAATTACTCCAACCACTAAAAAGAAATGAAAATTAGGTGACATGATAGAAGTGCTAATTATCGCCACAGTGGCAATCATATTATAATATATAAATATTATATGAACATCAACAAATCAACATGGTGTACACCTTACATTTACGCAGTTATATGTCAAATGGATTTCATCCTAAAAAAAGAAAGTGGTAAGAGGGAGATGATTTTCAGATTCGTGGGCTGGATGGAAAGATGGATGGAGAGGCGGAGAAGTGTGGAGGTGTCCAGGCAGTTGGACGCCTGAGTCTGGACTTAAGGGAGGGAGAGTTTAGCCTGGAGACATAATGTCAGGAGTCTGGTGGTGTAGACGAAACTGAAAGCCTGAAAGCCGGGGACTGGAGGAGATGCCCAGAGAGGGCCGTAGATGGAGGAGGGGCCCAGAGGCCAGGTTCGAGCCGGGGAGATGAGGGAGAACTTGAAAGGGCTGAGGAGGAGGTGATGGCAGAGGGAGAGAGAAGCAAGTCGGGCCTGGAGGCCAAGTTGAAAGTGTTTCAAGGCCGGAGTGATGTTTTGCCTCAGGGCAGCCTGTGTGTCCAGAGAGCAGTGACAATGCAGCTGTGGGAGCGGAGGAAGACCGACCTTCAGAGACAGTGAGGCCACGTTGTAAAGGCCTTGAACTTGACATAATGGGAGCGGTGGGGAGCCATTGAAGGTTTGTGAGCAGGGGAGTGACACGGTCTGGAGCTGCACTGTAGAGAGACCGAGGCAGGGAAAGCAGTGAGGAGGCTGTTATTGCCATCAGGCCAGACTGATTGAATCTGTCCCTTTACTCCACTGCCCTTGGTCACTCCGCCATCTGTGGAAACTCCTGGCTCACATCTTTCCTCCCTGATCTGTCCCTCTGGCCATAGCCTGGGGCAGGGCAGCACCGTGAGTGTCAGGAGCACAGGCTCTGCTCCTTGAGCGGAGGCACAAGGGTTACTGATGACGTGCGGCGCTGGTAACGGGCAGATGGTCGCCTAGCGACCTGGTCTCCGCCGGCAACAGCTCGGCTTTTCCTAGCAACCGCAGCCTTTTGGTCCCCACCTGGCCTCCCTGGGGCGTTTCTGCAGAGTTCCCTGCACATCCCCTCAATCTGATTAGAAGCAGGAAGGATTGGTGGCTCATCTGCCACCCGAGTCACACTGGCTCCGGAGCTGGCCTTGCAGGCTCAGGGCTCCGGGGCTCTCCGAATTCCTCAGTTGAGTGTACCGCCCCAAGGCTTGGGATGAATGTCATCGCCCCCAGATGAACTCCTGCACTATGGGCATCCTTGTCGGCAAAGACAGCGAGACCCAAGTAGGTGGCTGCTCCCCCTAAGGGCTCCCATCCTTCCTTCTCTCAGGATTGGGGTACCAGGTGAAAAGTTTGCTGAAGCCAATAGCGGGGGCCTTAAAATTTGTGGGCACAGTCTGCTGGGTGACTCGGGGGAGGAGAAATAGGCGGGAAAACCCTTGCGAGCTGGCTGTAGCTACTACTCCCTGTGCCGTTAACTTGGAGAGCCGGGGGGTCCTCTAGGATGCCCACCTCAGCCAGTCCGTCTGGTCTTCCACTTGGAATTCCCTGGGATTTGGGAATGTTCCAGAAGTTGATAGCCTGCTGCTTCTTGGCCAGGCAAGAGGGGTCTTGGCAGGCACTGGGCACACTTGTGACCAGTGCATGACATGATGTGACGTACATGGGTCTTAAAACAGCCCCTGGGGGATGCCACCAGGCCATGGTAGGGCTGGTTAGGTGTATCAATAGCTGAAGATGTTTGTGCAAAATGTTTCCCAATCCACGTGTGTGATTTCTAACCCTGAAGAGTGCCGCCTCCTCTGGGATAATAACAAGAAGAATCATAATCACAGCTGCCATTTGTTTAGTACTGTTTCCTGTGGCAGACATGGTGCAAAGGCATCTGTCACTGCTCCCATTTCATAGATGAGAGGCTCGGAGATGCTACCCTACTGTCCAGGGCTGCCTGCCAGCTGTGCAGAGCTGGGCTTCCGTCCCAGGTCAGGCCGGCTCCAAAGCGAACACTTGGTGCCACGGACAAGGAAAGCCGCTGACCAGTCTTTACAGGTGGAGAATCAAGAAGGACCCTGGCATGGGGATTCTTTTTTGACTTTTCCATGAGATTCTCAGTGGCCCTTCTGACCTCACCCAAATAAGTCAGGCTGTACAGGCTGGGCGAGTCCTACCCATTCGACAGATGAACAAACGGAGGCAGCCCAAGGGCTTCTTGGTGACTTGGCCATGGCCACGCAGTGACTTCCTGGCCTAATTCTGGACTGAGCAAGACCCAGAGAGAGGCCTCCGAGTGGACTGTGGGAGGTCCATTTCCTGGACCTTTGTGCTCTGAGAACCGAGGAGGGCATAGTTCCCACAGTGTTTTAATATATATTATTAACATATGAATCTTCATACGAATGCAGTTGCAAATATAACTCTTAATGTATTTTTAGGATGGAAAGGGCCCACGAAGGCTAAAGCACCGGGGCCCTGTGAAAGTCATAATGTGCCCTTGCTTTTGTGACTTGAATCCGTTCGAGGTGTTGTGTACCTTCCTGAGCAGGGTCGGGGAGCCATGGCCTCGATCGTTTAGGCCTCTCATGATGGAGATACCCGCACAGTGGAGAGAAATAAAGTGAGTTGGGTGCTTGGATCCTCCAGACACCTGCCTCACTACTCCACATCATGTGGGGCTGCGTAGGCGCTCGGAGGTGGGCAGCGGAGTGGCCTTGGGTCAGAGACACCATGGTTTATCCAGGCTTGCCTTGTACGGGCTGGGTGACCATGGACAGGCCACCTGATCTCTCTGAGCCTCCGATTTCTAAGCTGGGATGCCATCGGTCACAGCGCTGGTCTCTCAGGGTTATTTGGGTGAGGATTTGGGGAGACACTGTGCAGGCCAAGTGCTGGGCCCAGTGCCTGACACGCAGCCTGTGGGAGATGCTGTGACAATATGGCTGCCAGATGACCTTGTTCCCAGGCTGCTGGCTCCAAAGTGACTAGGACTGCAATCTGCCCCCACTGCCTCTCCCACTCGGGAGGGCCGAGACTGGAGGATGGAGAATGCAGGTTTTCCGGGTGGCAGATACCGCGGTCCATCCTCCATGAGCCCCTTGGAGACAGGAGTCTTTGGGGTGGGTGGGCTGCTAGGAAGCAGGATCTAATTCTAATTACAAAAATCAATTAGCCTCTGGTTCTGAGTCACCTTTTTAACCAGATGCCACACATGGGCATCTAAGGCCCCAATTCACCCTGGTGACAGGCACTTTTGAGTATCTACATATAAATAAGTTAATTTGGACTAATTATCAGCATCTAAAGATCGGGAGATTTCACCTTTAAATGTACAGTTCAGGCTCCTTTTGAAAACTGGACTATCTGGCCACTGGGCCCCCATTCCGCGGGGAGTGGGGTTGCCAGCTCAGGCGGGCACGGGTTTTTTCTGATTTGCCATAGTCCTCTCTGCTCCCTCAGCCTCACCCCGGTCTCTGTCTCTCACCTGCGCCTGGCCCAGGGGCCCCTGAAAACTTCAGCAGTCGCAGTGTGGCTCTGATTTCAGGGCGTGAGAAGAGCAGGGCCTGCATTCAAGGTTTAGGTGGTATGTGACGATTTGCTGTGGGATTTTGGCCAGGTGGGTTCACCTCTCTGGGCCTCACTTTTCTCGTACTCCCTGCCTTGCCTGCCTCACCAAGGTGACAGGAGACCCTCAGAGTCGAAATGCTGGGCATATATTTTGGACACTATCCAGTGCTCTTTTGTCACACCCCGGAGGACCGTTTCTCACACAGTCCTCTACACAGTCCTCTTGTCTTCGCACATGCTGTTCCCTCTTCCTGGACACACTTCCTCGGGGTCAACTCATCATCTCGGAGGCCCAGCTCATAGGCCACCTCCACTGGGGGCGCCTCCTTCCTAGGCAGAACTGTGGCTGTGCCTTTCACAGCTCCTCGCTCCAGCATGTGTCTCAGACGGGGAGATCGTTAGTGGGACATGGGGTCTGCCGCCTGTGCTCTGCTAGGAGCCTTACGAGGGCATATTTGTACCCCACCTCCCGGCACACAGCTGGCACTCAGCAGGCGTCAGGAAATGTTTAATGCCTCTAACCCCAGCCCTTTCCTCCTCCCTCTCTGGGTCACAGTGTCCCGCTGGATAGCTGTCTGGTGGCACAGCCTGGTGAGGATCCAAGCAGTATAGGCGAGACTGAGCCCCGGAGGGCCTCACACCAGGTATGGAATGGCACTGGGCCAGGCACCCGGCTCCCTCTGAGGCCTGGGCTGACATCAGTGGAAGGGGCTGGGGCCTTGTCCAGGGGATTTTTGCTGGTGGGATGCCCACTGGATAGAGGGGAGCAGGGCGGTGGGCACCGCAAAGCCCTGTGCACACCAGGGCTCAGATGGCGCTAGGAAGGGCCTTTGGTGACACAGCTGTGTGTGGAGAGCAGTGGGACCTACACTCCAGTCCTCACATGGCTGTGTGACCCTGAACAAGTCACCTCCCCACCGGAAGCCTCAGTTTTACTCAGCGGCTGCCTTTGTAAAATGGGGCTGAACCCCCTCCCCAGAGTGCTGTGCGCAGTTGTACACTGTGGAGTGCAGTGCCTGGTGGGGAGGCTGTGCGGGCAGCTTTAGCTGCTTTGCCTCCACATGCACAGAGCTGGATAAGACCCCCTCGTTATATGTGACAAGTCCGGATGTTGGGGCCTGGGGCTCCTGTGTGCACCACCCTCTACGGGGTGGAGGCCACCTCCTTGGATGCCTCAGAAGGTGGCTGGCAGGGTCTGGCGGGCTGGTCAGGTGAAGAGTAGACTTGGGCAGACCTCCTGACGGGCTGGGCTGGATGAGGGCTAGGCGGGGGCTTGATGATCACAGCTCTGTTTCGCTTTATTTTTTTGCAGGAGGAGGCAGGTGGCCAACAGCTCAGGAGGTAGGGGTGTGTGTGGGGGGCAGGGGGGCAGTTACATGGGGAGTGTCCAGGATACTTTCAGGCTGAGATTAGCTTGGGCACAGGGGCACTCCACCTTCTCGCCCTCTACCTCCACCCTCTCTGCACCCCTCCACCTGCCCCATCCTCAGGCAAACCCATCCTCTGAGGCTTGGGGACATATTATTAGAGCCCGGTGATGTATTTCAAAGACCCCAGGGGAATTGCATGGAGGCCCCAGGACTCCAGCAGGCCTGGGGGAACCCTGCTCCTAGCCAGCCCCTCCTACCACCCCGTCACTGGGAATGCAGCCCTCTGGGCTGCCAGCCAGTGGGGGTTTGGCTCAAACGTAATGTATCTGAGTGAAAATTGAGGCCGGAGCTTGCTAAGGGCACGTCCTGGACTCCACGTCTCTTGATGAGCTCTTCTTACTGCTGAGAGCGCCAGGCTGGCCCCGGCACATGCACTTTGCTGTGAGGGACTGTGAGGACGGAGTCTAGAGAAGCTGAGGACATCTGGACACCAAGCCCTGGCCTGACAAGCCTCCACATTCCTCAGGCCGCTGGTGCCCCAGTGCCCTGTGAAGCAGACAGACCATTTTACCAATGAGAAAACCGAGGCTCCGTGTGGGTGGGATTTGGCCAAGTGGTCAAGGGCACAGACCTGTGTTTCACGCCTGGCTCCTCTTCCTTCCTCACCGTGTGATCTGGAGCCACTTCTGTGACCTCTCTTAACTGTGGCTTCCAAGTCAAGAAAGTCAGGGCAATAATAGTACCTACCTCCCAGGGTTGTTGGGCAGAGTGGGGGCAACAGTGCCTCGAAGGCACCCAGCACTGTGGCTGGCACTGAGCGAGGAGGCCATAACGGTACCGTGACGCTTGTGTCCCAGCCAGCCAGGGATTGAGATGGGACTAGAGCCAGGTGTCGTAACCATGGTATCCTGAGCTTGGTCCCTCTCTGGTCTCCATCAACTTCAACACGTACCTGTGGGAAACCTACTAAGTCTGCACCCGCATAGATGAATAAGGCCAGGATCACCTGGGTGCGGATTCAGGCCCCATGGAGCTGGCTTCATCCTTTCCCCAAATCATTTGGAAGCAAGTGGTCTGGGAACTACACTCTGAGAAACACGGAGGCACAGCCATTTGTCTGCAGCTACTCAAAAGTGTGGACCTAGAACCAGCAGCTTTGGCGTCGGCGGGAGCTGGTTGGAAATGCAGAATCCCAGGCCCCACCCGGACCTGCTGAACTAGAGTCTGCACTTTAACGAGACCCCTGGTGATTTGTCCGCACATAGTGTTTGAGGGGCAATGGCCTTGAGCCTTGGTTCTCAGCCATGACTGCACATCAGAATCATTTGGGGAGATTACAAATCCTGGTGCCAGACCTGACCCTGGACCATTAAATCAGAACCTCTGGGATGGGCCCCAGCATCAGACATTTCCAGACATCCCCAGATGATTCCAACAAGCGGCCCAGCTAGGAACCAGGGCCCTAGGAAAAGTTACTACTTCTGGTTGGATGTGAAATTAATGGAGCTCCAGGGTTTCTTTGGGATGGAAAGTCCTACCAGGCTAAGGATGTTTGAACTCCGAATCTGTGAGTCCAAGGATCTGAAGCATTCCAGGTTCTTTGATTCGGACTTTTTGATTCTGAGGTGGGAAATGCTGCCGGTGAACACAAGGAATTGGGGGAGGGGGGTGGCTCCAGGCTGTCCCTTAGAGCTGTTGGGCGGGCCAGCCGCATGACACGGTGACGCGTTCGCCGTTGAACTCCACGGACAAGAGTGATGCTCCAGACTTTGGGCGCAGCTGCTGAAAGCACCAGGCTGGTCTGTTTCGGTGCTGACAGGGAGGAGCCCCCCCCCTTGCCTCCCCCAACTCTGTGCTCCTCATTGCAGTCCCCAGGGTTTCGCCTCTGCCTGAGACCCCCGGGCCCCAGCACCATGGCTAAACCAGGCCGGGACATGGAGCTGAATCACCTGGTCCAGGACCAGCTGCCTGGTCAGGTGGCCTCCAGGCTTGCCCCCTCACACATGCTGGACCACCTCCCCAACGTGCCCAGCTACCGCCCCCCAACCACCCGCATCCCTGTCCTCATCTCCCGGAGGACAGCCTTGTCCAGCTCCAGCTTCGCCAAGGAGACCAGGAGCTCCGTCCGTCGCCTAGGTAGTGTGATCTCAGCCACCCAGCATGCTCACGCCCGCGATGTGTGCTTCTGCATGGCTTGGGCGGTTTCCCTGCATGGGTGCCATGGTCATGGTGTGGGACCATCAGTTGGGTTCGTGGAAAAGTACCCCTTCTTCCTCTGCTAATCAATGGCTTCATTGTGCTTGTGGTGACTTGAGAGATATTAGTCCCCTTCTCTCTGCGCGTAAAATTTCACAATTAGCTATTCATTTCTTTGGGTTAAACATTGCATTCTGCCGATCATCATTTTTATATAAGTAGTCACTCGCATCCTAGTTTAAATAAGTCACTCAGATCTCTAGGCCAAGAGGGCTGGGGCACAGAGCTGGGAAGGGTAAGAGAATAAGCGGAGGGGAATGGAACAGAAGAGGAATGTGGGGGTCCATTGCAGACAGAATCTTCTGACCTCGAGAGTTTACTGGGAGCTGGAATTTCTGAGGACTATTGATATCTGCCCTGAAAACTCCCTTTCAGGAAAGGAGAGGCCCCAGGTGCTGACAGGCAGGCCGAGACGAGAGGCATCCTCAGGGGCCAGTGCAGGGGGAAGGCCTAGCTGGATCTGTTTAATTGCGACAAGGTCCCCTCAGTGGCCTTCAGTCTCCTGCTACTTGCCGCCTGATGACAAAGTGCTCGGGGACATACTGACCTCTCTGGGCTCAGCCCTGTCACTTTCTGTCTTTACTCAAGCCAGACCTGCGCACTTTCCTTTTAGATTTGTTTATTTTCGGATGACACTGGGCAAAGTCGCCTCCGAGATCAGTAAGCGGATAGAACCGGACATTTCATGAGATGAGATCATTGTCCTTCCCTCCTCTTCCTGGCTGGGAGTGAGCAGAGTTGGGGTGAGGTGGCATGCAGCTGTCCCCATGACAAGGCACGACACCCAGGATCAGTCTCCTGGGCGAGCCCTAAATCCACTCACTCCAGAGGGTCCCCCGACTTCCACCCCACAAAATCATGACTCCATTTGTGCTATAGTCTGTACCTACTCACTTGTATTTGCTTGCTGTTTTTTACCCCCAGTGGATTCGCTTTTTTATTTCATTAAGTGTATTTAAACAAGGAATAGGAACTTGACATTACTATTAAAATGGGAGACCAGCATGGTTTGCCAGAAATAGAGGGCATCGATAGAAATAATCACAAATACACTGAAAACAAAGTCAAGGTGACGGTTTCTAATCAAGTAGGTGGCTGGCTGAAGGCTCACAGCTGGGGCCTGCTCTCCATAAAGCGGGATTAGAGTGAGTCGGAGAGGTGTTAAGGCCATAGCAGGGTCAACTTGAGACTTCTTCCCTGTGCATTCAGGATCTAGAGAGACTCGAAACGGGAGGAATATTCTCATTCTGTGTTGTCCTTTGCCTGGTCTATGCCGTCTAAACCATCTCAAGTCCTCCCTGGTCCCAGGGAGCCCCACACTTTGAGAAATAATCTGTGTGATGCTTTGGGACAGTGGACTAAACTGGCTGTGATGTGACACACGATGATTTTAGATGCTTCAGACAAGGCGATGACAGGTAGCAGCACATGGTAAGCACACGACCCCCATGTCAGCGATGCTGCTTGGCACCGAATGCCATTTCATTTAGACAGAGGCCTCTGCGTGTGCTGGTCGCAGTCTCAGGATGGGTGAGGATTTAAACCCCGGAGCCCGGCTGCCTGGGTCCAAATCCCCGCCCGGCTGCAGGTGCCCTCGCCTCTCTGTGCTTCGATTTCCTTTTCCACAAAATGGGGACAATAATAACGACAACCTCATGGCGCGGCCGGGGAGGGTAAAAGAATGAACATGCATAAGACACTTAGCGTTTAGGAAAACAAATGCTGGGCAGGCCCAGAGGAAGTGCTGAACGGTAAACGTAATTATTCTCTAAACCCATTTTATCATGAATATTATTCTTTGTGTTCTTAGTAATATTATTCTGGTCCTCTAAATCAACATCATATAAACCAATATAATGTCTAACATGAGTTCCCACTCTGCCAAGCTGGTGGGATACGGAACACCAGGCTTAGGAGTTTTCCTCGTCCCCTGGGGCTATTGAGTCTGCAGGGTCTTACTCAGGGGGTGGGATGCCATCTGCCATCTGCCCCTTCCTGGGCTCCCTGAGACAAACTCCTGGCTGGGCTGCCCAAGGCGCTTTCTGCCGCCTGGGAGCCACGCTGTGCGGTCCTCTGAGCACTTTTGAGAAGCTGTTTTTGTCCTGGCTGCCTCCATGCCCCAGCCCCAACTCCAGCTCACCTCTCCAGGAAGCAGGGTGAGGTCCCCTCTGCTCACGCTGTCTCCTGCTGTCCACAGCGTGGAGCATCTCTGTTGTTCTAGCAAAACTTCTTCAATTTTTTAAAAAACTTCTCAATTCCTGCTCATCCTCTTCTCCTGGGAGCTCAGGGCCTGGTGGTGCTCCAAAGTCTCGTGACCTGCTTGGGTTCTCTCTACCGAACTCCTCCAAGCGCTGGTCTCCCCATGGTGGCCATTAAAAAAAAAGTCACATAGGACATCTTAGCGAGGCTGCAGTGGTAGCAGCTGTTCCCAAGCTTTGCTATGTCGCTTGAGGATGACGAGAAGATAAAAGATGCCGAAAGTCAGCCAAGAAAGACAAAGATCCAGTGAACAAATCCCGGGTCAAGGCCAAAATGAAGTGGTCCAAAGGCAATGTCCAGGACAAGCTCAAAACCTAGTCTTGTTTGACAAAGCGACATATGACAAACTCTGGAAAGAAATTCCCAACTCTAAGCTTATGACCCCAGCCGTCTGTCATCTCTGAGAGCCTGAAGATCTGGGGACCATCGGTGGAACAGCCCTTCAGGAGCTCCTTCGTAAAGGGCGTGTAGAACTAGTTCAAAGCACAGAGTTCCAGTAATTTCCACCAGAAACACCGAGGGAGGGGGGACCCCAGCCGCGGGTGAGGATGCACAAACAACAGGACCTACCGACTGCACATTTGGGACAACGAAACTTTATTAAATCAAAGGAAAAAAAATGAGTCACGTATCCAAGTGTTTCAAAATGTTCCCCTCCCCATTTGGGGGATGTGCGCCTGCCTTGCTGGTGCTCAGGCCTGCTCCTGCCTGCTATGGGGAGGACCTGCCCAGGCGTGCTGGGGCATAGGGGCGCCATCTCAGCCCCTCGGCGTCCTCTGAATGCCACCTTGGGACAGACCTGTCCCCGCGGTCCCTGGGGTAGATAATGAAGCCTGAGGTAAGTAAGGCCACATCTAGGAGGAACCAATTCTTGAGACAGGGGATGTGGCTCCAGGCTTCTCAGAGATCGGGAGAGGGGTTGGGTTGATGAATTTGGGGGGTTCCTGGCGTGTTCAGAAGCAAGGAATTACCAAAATGGGTACCCGACCAGGAGGTAACACACACCGCAAAGACAAGCCGTTCCTCCTGATTGGCAGAAACCTCCAACGTCTTCATCTGGGGCCCTTTGAGAGTATGAAGCCAGGTGCCTTCTTGCCCTCCAACCCCGGCCTAGGCATCGTCACCCCTCTCTCGAGGCGTGGAAACTGAAGCCCAGAGCGGGGAAGCAGCTGATCTGGGCTGTGCTAGGCCGGGCCCCAGGACTTGGGTCCCTCAGGCTCCCCACGCCCTCTCTGAGTGCTGCTACACCCCTCCCTTAACCTTGGGTTCTGGTGCTTCTCCAGAACCAAGGAAACCAGGTGGGGCTTTAGAGACCTGGAGTCCAGGCTATGTCCAGGAGCTCCTGTGGCTTCTGTGGTGTCATGGCTTCTTTTGTGGTTCCTGGACAGGTGGCTGGGGCGGCTTGGCCCTCAGAGCCCCCTGGGCTTTACATTCTTACACCCCTTGCCTGGAGCGCTCCTGTGGGCTCTGCTGAGAGGTGAGGCTGCCAGAAGCTGCTCCAAACATCCTTTCTGTGGCTTTTTTGAAGAACACAACAAGGCCCCTAGGACCTGGTCTGTCTGTCTGTCTCTCTGTCTGTCTCTCTGTCTCTCTCTCTCTGTCTCTCTGACTGTCCTCTCCTTCCTCTCTCCAAGTGCCTGCCACAAAAGAGCACCCGGAAGTGCAGGTGGAAGATGCTGATGCTGACAGCCACCCCCTCATCATGGAAGACAGTCCACCCTCACCCGAGCTGCCGCCACCTTCTCCTGCTACAGCTGACACGCTCGCAGTCCCGGGATCTGCCCCAGAGACCCACAGGTCACCTTTTATGCTTCTCTTGGGCTTTTCACAGCACCGTGACACTTGTCCATTTGGCAGATGAGGAGACTGAGGCCAGAGAGGGGAAGCAATTGGCCCAAGGTCACCCAGCGAGTCGGCGTTAGAACTGGGGCTATGCCCCTCCTCCCCACTTCCTGGCTCTCCTGATTCCTGGCGTAGGGCTCTAGAAAAAGCTCTCTAAGGTGGCCCTGTTCCCAATACCCTCGACTGTGTGTTAGAAGAGGGTAATGCATGTGACAAGGCTAAATTCCACTCCCTTTTTTATTATTAAATAATAATAAAAATATTAAATACCAAAGAATGCTAGAAAAACAATCACCTCTAATCCCATCACACCAGACGGTGTTTTTCTTTCTGTGTTCTCTTCTCTACTTGGTTTATGGGACCAGGCTTTCGCGTGTGGTTTTAACTGAAGGAGCGAGTTCGATCAGATCTCATTTGAGACCACATCTCATTTAGCGATCTCTTTGTCGTATTACTAAGCCGTCTCCTTAACACTCATTTATGATGGCCGTGTGACATTCCCGCAGCTCCATGCGCCAGAATGGACTCCAATCCCCTCTTATCGGGCACTGTCTAAATGGTGCTGTGAACATCTCTTTGGGCTTCTGCTTGTCCCTGGGCTCCTTTCTTAAGAGTGGGATTTTTGGTCAAGGTTGCCTCTTGAGATATATTTGTTGCTGTGTGGTTTGAGTTGGTTTGGGATAACCTGAGCCAGCTAACTGAGAGAGGTCTTGCCTAGAGCTGTAGGCAAACTGTGAAGTGCAGCACAGTGCTTTGTGAATTACTGTATTTAAGCTAAAGGGGGAGCTGACAGTGCTTCTCCTGCACTGGCTGGATTGAGAGATGGATTTTTTTCTTCATTAATTTTTGCTCTCATCTATGAGCCCTTGAATAATGTTTCACCTGAGGTCAGGAGCCTGCCAGAACCGAGATGGCTAGATGTAGCAAACAGGGAACTCTCAGGTTTTAAATGGAGAAAAGAGTCATAATCTTACCCAGCTTCAGAACACAGCTGAGGTCTCACTGTGTGATAAGCTTCTCACTGAGTTGGGCAGATTTAGTCCCATTTTACAGAAGGGGGCACTGAGGTGGCTCAGAGAGTTTCGGTAGCTTGCCAAGGTCACACACTGGTAAGAAGCAGGGCTGGATATAAACTCAGGTTTGCCTGAGGCCAAGTCAATGCTGTCACTTTTTCTCTAGGCCATTGAACAGACGTGGAGACTGAGGTCCACAGAGTGGCCGTGTCCCTCCTTTCTCCTTTTTTGTCTCCCTGAGGGCAAGTGATGACCCTTTGGCCGCACCATTCCCTGCCCCGACCCAGGATTCGGCTCTGGGTGATCTGCAGGGACAAAGTCTGGCTCACTTCCCCTTGGTCCCTGCCCCTGCCCCTGCTAAAGTCCCCTTCCATGTCTGTGTCCTTGCAGGAAGAGGCTGCCCTCTCAAGATGATGAAGCTGAAGAGCTAAAGGCGCTATCACCAGCTGAGACCCCTGTGGTTGCCTGGTCGGACACCTCCACCCCACAGGGCACCGAGTGAGTGGGGACCACCTCTGGGGTCTCAGAGGGTTGGAAGGGTGGGTGAGTAATAGAAAGTGAGTTTGGGGGAGCATGGATGTTTTGAGAACCCTCCGCCATGAGGCAGACTCTGCCAGTGGCTTCTGAGCGGTGAGACAGGGCTGGGTCTCCTGCCCAGGCTGGTTGTCCTGAGGCTTCTAGAAAACCTGCAGAATGGGCTCGCACTCTGGGCCCAGCTGTGTCCACGTGCAGCGGTGCTCAGAGGAGGCATCTCTGTGCAGATGCTCTGTTGTAAAGGAGAGGCTGAGGGGAGGCCATAGGCAGAGGCTGACTTCTGGCACTAAACCTCTGAAAGAATCAGCAGGGAGAGGAAGGACCGTGAGGGCGGGGGGCGGAGCTTGTTAAAAGTACAGACTCCCAGGCCCCACCCAGACCTGCTGGATCAGAAGCTCAGACAGTAGGCCTTGGGGAATCCATCTTTGCAAGCTCCCCAAATGATTTGGATGCAACTGGTCTATTGAACAACGTTTAGAGGCCATTGCAAGGGCATCGGGACCTGTGTCTCTGACATCTAACTATCCCAAGGGCTGGGCCAATGGGAGGTGTTTTCCTGAAGAGTCTGAGTAGCCAGGTTGATGCCAAGTTCCTGCCCTGGGTTCTGGTGTGGGATCCCCATCCTGCTCCCAGCCACAGCTCCTGCAATGGCCACAGGAGACACCAAGCTTTCATTCCAGTTTTTGGAGTTTATGTTTTAACAGAGTTGTGGAAAGTTCAGAAAAGTTAAAGAAGCAGGAGAAAAAAAACCCCAAACCTTACCTATAGTCCAGTGGTCTGTTTCATCATGCAGTGGAGTCACATCTTATGCGGTAAGGTAGGGGTAGGGTTAAGACTTAATATTAGAAATAAGGTATAAATCAGGCATAATAACAAAGATCACCCCTGAGAACTCTTAAGGAGGCGAACAGGCATAGCTGCTGCAAGGAGACCTGGAAGATTCAGTGGCTTAAGGAACGAGATATTGCTTGTGTCATAGTCATGTTGAGTGTTTCAGGTCAGTGGAAGGCTCTGCTCCATGTAGTCATTTAGGGATCCAGTTCACAGCGTCTCTGCCACCTTCTATGGCTCCCAAGATCCTGCCGGTCACCATTAGAAAGGGAGAATGCCAGGCCACTGTTACACAAGGAGGCCCGGAGTTGCATGTAGCATGTCCACTCACCTTCCACTGGTGAGAGCTTCCATGGCCATACCTGAGAAACGCAGTCACTGGCTGGGTGTCCACGCCCCAGTGCCACCCCCCAATGGAATATAACGGATGTGGGCGAGCAGCTCGTGTCTCTGCCACACCCGAGTCCCACCTCCCATCGGGACCCCCAAACTGGCTGTTTCCAGTTCATCTTCCTCAACTGAGCACAGAAGAATAGCTGGCTTGAGTTTCAGGAACTCAAAAATATGGGAAAAAAAAAAAAAGATCTGAAAACACCAGTACTATACCCAGGCCAATGAAGTGATCAGAGTGAGGTCACTCGGGGGACAGCTCATTCATACAGCCCCTGTCAACTCACCCAGGGCCCTTGCTCCATGCTGAGTGGGATGTCAGGCAGACTGTCGTTCTGTCTGTCTGTCTCTCCCTCTCTCTCTTTCTCTTGCTTCTAGGGTGTAGTTTAAATTCCTATAAGTTAAGAGGATATACAATGTATCTGGACTGTTCTTTCCACCAGCTATTTCTGAAGCCTAAAAAAGTAGCCCTGTCCCCTCTCTAATCTGTCCCAGGCACATCTCGCATGTGAACCCCAAATTGGAAATAACAGCCCTGAGCTGAGTTCCCCCTAAGTCACCAGGGGAATCAATGTTTCTCCAGATCCGCCCATCTGAATCAGAGCCTGCATGGTGCATTTTCTAAAAGTTGCCTCCCCACTCCCCCACCCTCCAGCGTGATTCTCAGACAGAATTTTCTTTCAGGAGATATTAAAGCAGTTTAATGAAAACGGGGGCAGGAGTCACTCCTTCAGGCCAAGTGGGGTACAGGCACTGTTCAGCTCTTCCCCAGGGGCATGGGGTCCCTTCCCACGTAACCCGCTCGCCTTTGGGTGCTGTTTCCACAGCGGCCAGGGCCGTGCGTCCTCTACGGCCAGCCAGAACAGCGCCATCATCAACGACCGGCTCCAGGAGCTGGTGAAGCTGTTCAAGGAGCGGACGGAGAAGGTGAAGGAGAAGCTCATTGACCCTGATGTCACCTCTGATGAGGAGAGCCCTCAGCCCTGTGAGTCGAGGGTGGGACGGGGCCCCTAATGCCCCCTGTCAACTCATGGTGAGCGTGGCCCCCAGGGAAATGGCTGGGGTGCTTGAGATAAGCCCAGACCCCCACTTTGCATTTGGAGTCCTGTATGTACAGGTTTAGCTCTATACCCAGGGGTGGGAAGAGGGCCAACCTTTGACGAATTATCCGGTTGGCTCCCCAGGTCCCAGGGCAAGGGCCCTCATGGACTCTCCAGCCTTTTTCCTACTGGAAGGCAGGTGGTCAACCCTGGGATGTATCTTGTGGTCTTATGCTCAGATGGTGTCCACAATCCACTCTGGAACTAGACAGTCTTATTTTTCAGAGGCCTCAGTTACAATATTCTTATGGGGCTACCTGAAAGTTTTCTGCTTCCAAGGTACAGGAGGAAATGAGAAATGTGCTCTGCTGTCAGGGGGCATTTCCAGGTCTTTCCAAAGGAGAACAGTGCCTTAGAACTCAGGATGCCACCATGAATTATAGGTAGCAGACTCTGACTTCACAATCCTAAGCTATAAACATAGTCATATTGGACCTATACGAGCCAATCTCTAGCCAACATCACCCTAGAAACACAGAATGGCTGCGATCCCATTCCGTCTGGTTTTAGAGATGAAGGAGCTGAGATTCCTGCTCTGAAAAACTTAGAGCAACATTTCCCTGATTTCTGACCCTGAGTGGTAGGAGTCCTGAGTATGAAATGCTCCCAGCCCTGCAGAGGGCGCCAAAGCAGTCCAGACACAGACCCACAAGCACACACTTAACTGAAACATCCAACTTGCCCAGAAACATCTATCTCATTTGGGGCGGTTCCAGGTTGATAACTGGTAAGTTTCTGGACAGGTGTCCAGGTCGCTGTTAATGAGGGAGCTGTGGGGTTTGCCCCAGGAGAATACCCTGGTGTCTGCACACAGGGCTTGTAGCTAGTCGTGGGATGGTGCCGGGGTCCCTTCAACTCCAGTTTCAGGGTCTGCAGTTGCTAGACCTCTCTCAGCATCCTCTGCCTGAGCCTCAGGGCTGGGTTGGATGGTCACCGGTGTTATCCCATAGCCCCAGCCAAGAAAGCCCCAGAGCCGGCCCCGGATGCAAAGCCAGCCGAGGCGGGGCCGGTGGAGGAGGAACACTATTGCGACATGCTCTGCTGCAAGTTCAAAAGGCGCCCCTGGAAGAAGTACCAGTTCCCCAAGAGCATCGACCCGCTGACCAGTGAGTCCTGGGTGGGCAATGGGCATTGCCACTATGCAAGGTGAAGGGGCAGGAGATTGGGTGGGGAATGGAGTGGGGAGTACAAGAGGTGGGCTGGGCGGCCACAGACCCAACGTTCATGACCTCCCCCCAAAACAGAAACATCCCTGGAATAGGAACGTAAGATCACACCCACCTTACAGACAAGGAAACTGAGGCACAGAGAAGCTAACGAGTCTGAACGCACAATTAGTTAAAGTTAGCGGCAGACCCAAGACTCTTGACTCTTGGCCACGTCTTTCTCTTCTGCTCTCGCTGGCTCCTTCCTGGAGCTGCTGCTCTGAGCAGAAAAGGGAGGAAATTCTTCAAACGGGTAAAGCGAATTCTCTCTCATTTTCCTTTTAGTCCATTTTATATCCCTTGGGAATAACAACTTTGCATATATACACAGTACTTTACAGTTTACAAAGGATCTCCCTGCCTTTCTCATCTGACTCCCCGAGGAAGGCAGAGCAGGTGCCAGAGAGGGACTTTTCCCAGGTGATACAAGAAGTCATTTGGGGGACAGAACTCCAACTCTGGTGTCCACTGGGCCTCTAAAATGACCAAGTAACCCTACAATGTCCATCCACCTATCCATCTATCCATCCACACCCATCCATCTATCCATCCACCTGCCCACCATCCACCCCATCCACCCATCCATCCACTTGTCCATATATCTATCCGTCCATCTTTTATGCATTATTTACTATTGTGTAAGTAAGGCAAGAAATAGATATTAAGAAAAACTTCAACAAGAATGAAAGCAAAAGAAGTTTCTAGTTAGCTATTATCTAATAATGCCCCCACATCCCTCCTTACTCTGATTTGTTATGGCCTATCAGTGATTTATTTTTAAAACAAAGATCATTTCCCTCCCACCTCCACCCCCACCAAGTTACAGAATTGTCACATAGAGTGCTTACAGGAAGGCGCAGATAGACAAATGGAGAAAAGCCCCGCCCTGATCCCACTGTGAGGAGCGGATCCGGCTGATGCGCTGGCACGTTCCCACCTCCCCTTCCGCACAGACCTGATGTACATCCTGTGGCTGTTCTTCGTGGTGATGGCCTGGAACTGGAACTGCTGGCTGATTCCTGTGCGTTGGGCCTTCCCTTATCAGACGCCAGACAACATCCACCTCTGGCTGCTGATGGATTACCTCTGTGACCTCATCTACTTCCTGGACATCACCGTGTTCCAGATACGCCTGCAGTTTGTCAAAGGAGGGGACATCATTGTGAGTCGCAGGCCAGTGGAGGGGGTGGCTGGGGGCAGACTCTGTGGCTGGAGTCTTCAGGGGACCAAACCCCGATGCTTTGATATACAAGATAAGTGAACAAGGGGATTGTGGGAATATCTGCCCCTGCTTGTTCAACATCATGGTTGCTTATTCTGCATACCTTTGATATGTTCACTTACACATGCCAGGGGTGAAATGGTTTCTGGACCATCTGATGGAATTAGAGATGGAGAAGTGGTCCAGAGAATACCCTTTAGTATAGGTGGACCAGGTTCAAATCTCAGCTCTACCACGACTAGCTGGATCGCCTCTCTGAGACTCAGTTTCCTCATCTGTAAAATGAGGATAGTGCTTGTTCCCGCCTCATAGCATCGCTGTGAGGACTGACGGAGGTAATGCATGCAGAGCGCTCAGCACAGGTGACGGCTGGCACTCGACATTGCCTGTGGGTCCCGCTAAGAGCATGATACTTGGACCAGTTTGAGACCCTGTGCTCTGGTGCAGGCCCCACTTACCGGAAAGGGAACTGAAGTCCTGATGGTGACTTGGCAGAAGCAGGAGGCACGGTCCCTGTCTCCCTGTGCAGGTGGTCACTTTTCGAAATTTCACCCGGGCAGCGCCTGCTTCACTGTGTGCAGACAAGTTGAAATTGTGCCTTTAAAACAATTTAGACGAAGAAGCATTCCCCGGGCAACCCCTTTCCTGGTCTGATCGAGCCACCGGCAGCTCCTCAGTAATAAGGCTGTAAATGGTTCAGGGAAGACCAGCATTGCTGAGAAGGATGAGCTCAGTAGCCTCGCCTTCCATCCCAGAAGTTGGAATCTAGCTGGGTGACCTTGGGCAGCTGTCTCCCTGCTGCGGGCTCGACCTCCCCACCCACAGACCATGAGACTTTCACCTGAGCTCAGTTGGTCCATTTGGGCTCTTGTCCATGGGGCTGTTGCTCCGATCAGAAGGTGGGGGGTCTTTAGGGATTTCCATCACTGCTCCCATGGGGTCAGGGATTAAGCTCTCAGGTCATTTCATGGTCATTATCCCATTTTCTTCCAGACGGACAAAAAAGAGATGCGCAATAACTACCTGAAATCTCCCCGCTTTAAGGTGTGTGCTAGGGATGCAAGTGTCTGTGGGCTCTTGGAGGGTGGCGTCTCAGGGGGTCCTGGGTGCCTCGGTGCTGGAGTGGTGTGGTTCCCCCTGGACTGGCACAGGCTGGGCAGCCAAGCAGAGGCCTGTGGGTGGAATGCCTTCTGCCCTAGTTTGAGGCCCTCTTGGGACATTCCGAGCTTACCTGTCCATGGAAGGTAGAAGCCCAGTCACTCACCCCACCCCACGCCCCTGGAGTTTCCTGTTTTACACACTGTGGTGTCCCACTGGGGTTTCAGATGGACATGCTCTGCCTGCTGCCCTTGGACATTCTCTACTTGAAATTCGGCGTGAACCCCCTCCTGCGCTTGCCTCGCTGTCTGAAGGTGAGAGTGGCTTCTCCATCCAAGGTCGTCAGCTCCCCCTGCTCTGCACCAGCTCTGACATCTTAATGTCTGCCCTGAGCAGCACTGGGGAGGTGTCAGGGAGGGCTGTCCCAAGGGGAGATGGGACGTTCCTTACAATCCTTAGCACTTCTTAATGGTGCCTGGATTAGGTGGTGTTCTGGAGGCTTTACAGCTGCTTATTCCTCACCCCCGCGAGGCGAGTGTTGGTAATGCCAGCATTGTACAAATGAGACGTCTGAGGCACAGAGGGGTTAAGTAACTGGCCCAAGTTCACACAGGTAGGAAGGAATGGAGTTTGGATTTGAACCTAGACCGTCTGTCTCCACCGTCTACGCTTTCAGCGATGACTGAGACTCCAGAGAGGAACTCCTGCTTTATGATGGTCTCCATCTAAAAGATGGGGAAACTGAGGCGTGGAATGCTTGGGTGACTTGCTCAAGGTCACAGGAGCCGGGAAGTAGCACCTGGGATGGATTTGCATGTGCAGCCCCACGGCTGGTTCATTGTCGTTTGTTGCTCAATGTCATGACAGCCATTCTTCCCGCCACTAGGGCACAGCTGGTTTCCCAGTGAGAGTGACAGTATAGAGTGAAGACCTGGCAACTGTCCTTTAACGTGACCAGTGTGGACAGCTAGTCAGAGGACTTGTGATCTTCCAAATGGAATTTCCTGGCAGACCAATTAAATTCACCTCTCTTCTTACATGATGCCTGATGCCTCTTCCCCAAAATGGCAATGAGGGAATTTATAAGAGACAAATGCAATCTCCTTAATAACCAAGAGAAACATGGCAGAAAAAAGTAGGAAGAATGTAAGAATCCCGATGAAAAACAAGCACATCTTGCTGGAATTGAACGGAGAAATTGCTGCTGAGCTCCCCGGCTGCCAAGACGAAAGGGGAAACTGGACACCCCACCAGTTTTATCTGACAGGTGCCAGCCTCCTGGGGGCCGCTAAGGTTGCTATAGAGCCAAACATCAGAGTGGGGAAGGTTGGATCCACAGCCCAGTTTTCATCCCACATGCAGAGGTGGGATCTATATCTTGATTCACGTGGCGGGTAGTGAGTGTGTGTACCTCCCATGCCGAATGGTTAGCACCATTCAGAGGACACGACTCTTTGAGGCAAAGGTGAGGGATCCAAGCCCATGGTCCTTCTCCATCCAGTGCAAAATCCAGATGGAAATGACAACAAACACCCGGACGATAGCTAGCATGTCCCGTAAGAAAGCATCATCAATCAATGTTATTTTCAAATGTCAGACAACATGTGTGCAGTGATCCAGAGGCAGTGTGGCCAATTGGAAAGAGCTTGCGGCGTAAGTCCAGTCTGGCTCTATTACTTACCAGCCGTGTGCTTTGGGCAAGTTACAGAACTTCCCTGAGTGCCATTTTCTCTCTATAAAAGGAGAATGACGATACAGACCTCGCATGTATAGAAGTGTGTGTGTATACACACACACACACACACATACACACACACAGAGCTGACCTTAAACAACATGAGTTTAAACTGCACGGGTCCACTTATACGTGGATTTTTTCGATAAACATGTACAGTACTATAAATGTATTTTCTCTTTCTAATGATTTTCTTAATAATGTTTTCTCTAGCTTACTTTATTATAAGCATGCTGTGTATAATACATATAACATACAAAATATCTATTCATCGACTGTTTTATGTTATCAGTAAAGCTTCTGGTCACCAGTAGACTATTACTTATGTTTTTGAGAAGTCACACGTTATGCACAAACTTTCTACTACACTGGGGTCAGTGCCCCGAACCCCTGCATTCTTGGAAGGTCATCTGCAAAGTGCAGTCATCAAAGGTGCTCATAAAAAAGAGCAATTGTTATTATTACACTTTTCCTATTATAAATAAGCCTTAAGGATATAAGTGAGGGTGTTAGGGATGCTGTTCCTTTATAAAATTGTTTTCTTTCCAAGTAAGCATTAAAAACAGTATCCTTAACACATGTGCCCCTAAAAGTTTCACGATCAGATTCAGAAGGTCTAGGAGTCCTCTGAAATTATATGCAAACTGTAAGGACATAATTCCGTGTAATTTCTAAGGGAACAGGTACCATGGCTTCCATCAGATTAGAAAAACAAAGTTTCTGGCTCTGACCCCTCTAAGGGCTAAGGACCTCTGATTTTGAAGGTTCCCTCTCTAGCCCCCTCCCACCAGGGGCTGCAGAAAGAGCCCAATCCTGGCACCAATAGGGAACGGGCGGGGGAGGTAAAGATAGAGTGTCACCCCACAGACGGTGGCTGCCCTGATACCTTGCTCTTCCTCTCAGTACATGGCCTTCTTCGAGTTTAATAACCGCCTGGAGTCCATCCTTAGCAAAGCCTACGTTTACAGGTGAGACCCCCTATGCTCGCGCGTGTGCACACGCACGCACGCACATGCATGCACACGCAAACACGCACACGAATGCACACGAACACACATGCAAACACGCACACACACGGGCACGCACACACGTGCACACACGTTCTCTGCCCACCTCGCTTCCCTTTTCTCACTCCCCTGGCCCTGCAGCCCTCACCGCCAGCGGAAGCCAGGCCTCTTCCTGGCCCTTCTTTGAAGAGACGTTTGTTTTTTAGAGAACCAGGAATGTTCCATTTCCCCCAATTGTGAGAAGGGCACACATAGGTGGACACAGATGGCTCACTCTCACTTCTAGGGAGCTGGGCCTCATGTTGGTCTCAAACACAGGGGCAACAGTTGTAAGGACACAGTGGGCCATCTGGTGGTTGTCCAAGGATGGAACCCGGGACCAGCCAAGCCACACTCAGGGACAAAGCTCCTCTCCAGACCTCTCACAGAGTGGCCCTTCTCTGCCCAGCTCTGCTCCTTCCCTGCCCCTCCCCACGGAGCCCCCTCTCGGGCTCCCCCATTCCCCTAGAACTGTCTGTACATGGAGCTCTGTGCCAATTTCAGCCCTTAGTCTTGACAACTCTCCATTCGAGTGCTTCCGTTTCTAACCGGCAGCCTCAAAGAGCATCCCATTGGCCCAATCCAACCACTGGCCGGTTCCCATCAGACCTTGTCCACCCTGCCAGGCAGCTGGGCAGGGCTATGGGACTCCAACAGCGGGACCTGGGGCATGGGCATTGGGGGAGGTGAGGACTGGCTTGTTCTCTGCATCCCTACCCCTGGGTGAGATGTCACGCTGCCCTTTCTGCTGTCGTGTTCATGCCTGTCCTTCTTCTGCAGGGTTATCAGGACCACAGCCTACCTGCTCTACAGTTTACACTTGAACTCATGTCTGTATTACTGGGCGTCGGCCTATCAAGGCATCGGCTCCACTCACTGGGTTTATGATGGAGTCGGAAACAGGTAAGCCACAGTTTTCCTTCTGGGGCCATAAATCATGGCACAGAGATTCCCAAAATGGAGTCCCATGACCACTATGTCGTTGAGGCCACCTTGCCCCCAAGGACCTACTGACATGATAAGATCGAAGGGCCAAGTGTCCAAGTCCTCACTAAGCTAACATTTCCTGAGCACCTGCCACGTGCCAGGCAGAGGGGTGCAGAGACATGAACAAGACCTGCTGGAAAGATCCTTTCAGCGCCCCAGAGTCTGGGAGAGTTAGCAAATTCACCGCAGGTGCGTGTACACATGCACCCTGAGGGCATGGCCGAGAGGGAATGAGGCCAGAGAAACCTCAGCACAGCTCCTGGCCATCACTAGCCATGGAGGAGCTGGCCAACAAGGTGAAACCAACCTGTCAATCCAGAGAGCTGCCATACATGTGGGACATGCTCGAATGATGATGATGATGGCGATGATGATGGCGGTGATGATATTGATAATATGATGATGATGATGGTGATGATGATAGCAGCCAGCCCTGTTCTAAGCACTTAACATAGTAATTAACTTAATCCTCCCAGCAATCACACAGGAGAGGTACTGTCATCATCCCCATTCTACAGATGAGGTAGCAGGTTGCAGCGCCTTCCCAGAGTCACGCAGTTGATACGTTGGAGAGCTAGGATTTGAACTCAGGCAGCGCGGCTGCAGAGTCTTAACCGTACCATCTGCCAGGTGCTGTAGAGGAGTCGGGGAGGCAGGGAGGTGGGATAATCCGGGAGGGTTAAGTCTGATCTTGGCCCTGATAGGTGAAGAGAAGGGGCAGGGAATCCCAGAGGGCGAGGGGAGGCGGGGGGAGGGGGCGGGGGCGCGGGGCGGGAAGGGAAGAAAGGGGCGGGGTTGCAGAGTAATGGAGTCCGGAGCTGGGAGCGGTTCTGTGTGGCTGGAGGGGGTGCGCCCGGAGGTGGGCGGGGCCTAGTTGCCAAGCTGCCTCCTCTCCTGAGGAGCTGGAACCTCACCTTCTAGAGCAGCGCTGTCCAGGGCTGCAGCCACTGGCCACACGGGCTTCCAGCCTACGAGCACTTGAAATGCAGGTGTGATGGGTGTGCGGGAGGTGTAAATTACACACAGGATTTGGAAGACATGAAAAAACATGCACACTCTCTTACTGCTAATTTTTAAAAGGTTGGTTACATGTCGAAATGGTTAATTTTGATATTTTTAGTTAACTAAAATATATTGTTGAAGTTAATTTCACCTGTTCCTTTTTACTTTTCAAAAATGTGGCTACTAGAAAATTTAACACCATACAGATACACCACCATTTATTTAACTATTTCCTTATTATTGGCCACTTAGGGGGTTTCCAGTTTTTCACTGTGACACATGGCACTGCAACGAACATCTTTGTATATGACTCTGTGCTCTGGTCTGACTGTTTCCTCGTAATAAATTCCTAAAGGGGTTGGCAGGGTCAAGGGTACAGACATTTTTTAAAGTTTTTTAAAAAAAAAGTCATTATTTTAATTAATAGACTCTCGTTAAGAGCGGTCTTCAGTTTACAGAAAAATCGATTGGAGAGTCCCGCCTTGTTTTTTAAGGCTTGGATGGTTATCGAAAGCTTCCCATTTGCCCCCTCACCTCTTGACTTTCAAAGCCTTTTAAGCCAGAGAATAACAGGACCCAGGGGGATCTCAGAGAGACAGCTGACGGGAGGATGGGCTGGGAGGACAGGTAGGAAGAAGCAGAGGAACCAATTAGGGGGACACTGGTCTGTCCGTGAGAGCAGGACAAAAGGTTTTTGTGATGAGGGGAAGGGAGGGCAGTGTGGGAAGACGAGAAGCCCATGGGGTCAAGGTTGGGGATGAGCCCAGAGATTCAGAGCACAGGCTTGAGGAGCAGGAGTCCAGGCTGGGACTCCTGGAGCTGCCACTTGCTAGCAGGAAACAGGTCACCTGTCTTCTCTGGGCCTCAGTTTCCCAACCTGCAGAATGGGGCTGATCATGGAGCCCTCACCTCGATGAGGCAACTGAGGATTCTGTGCCTCCGAGTCCCTGGCCCAGTGCCAGGCCTTCCTGGACACTCAGCCAGCCGTGGTGACCAAGAGATGGATTACAATAACTTTCATCTCAGGGGGGCCCTACCTTGGGCTGGGCTGTGCCCACTGGTGACACAAAATGTTCTCAATACAGCTGTCAGTACTTTGACCTCCTCCACATACTTGCTTCCAAGTGAGCACTAGAACAGGCCGTCCCTTGTGTCCAAGGTGGCTTCTTTGTGGAGTGATCATTCATCTCGGTATGGATGCCCCAACCTTGGCCGCAGTGGCCATCAGTGTCTGCTGCCTTCTGCAGTGGGCCTGTGCTCTGAGGGACACTCACACCTGTAGACACATGTCCCAGAGTCCGGGGCAGCCCCGGCAGGCAGGAGGGGAATAGGACATGGACCGAGGGGCAGCAATGGAAACAGGGTCAGAGCCTAATACCCCTGTATCACCAGTGGCCCTGTTCTCTGTTCCCCTCTGCTGAACCCACCTGCAGCCCTGCTCCTGAGCCCATGACAGACCATTCATCCATCCATTCATTCATCCATCCATCCATCCATCCATCATCATCCATCCATCCATTCATCCATTCATCCATCCATTCATCCATCCATTCATCCATCCATTCATCCATTCATCCATCCATTCATTCATCTCGCAAGGGGGCAGAGAGAGGACTCAAAGAGCTCTTCTAAGTGAAGGGAAGGACAGAAACTATTCATTAAACCTTGCTCTGTGTACCTGAGTAAGGCCATGACCCTGGGACTCAATTTTCTTATCTGCAAAATGAGAGTAGTGTTACATTCAGATTTCTTGTGAGGAATATTAAACTAATGTGTGTAATTTGTCCAGTTCATGCCTGGACAGGAGTCAGTGACCCCATTTCCTGGTTATGGTCATTCTTATGGAGAAGTCAGCATACCAGAAAAGGGGTTCTTAGCCTGGGGTTCAGAGACTCCCCCCTACCCCTAGAAATTGGAGCTGAATTTTGAGGGCATACTGGTTTTTCTAAGGAAAAGTTCCTGACTTTTCTTAGATTCTCAAGAAATTCTGTGCCCCAACAAGCTCAGGACCCACATCCTGGGGCTGGGCTTGGCATTTCTGTCATGGGCAGGCCTGGGGAGGTGTGGCAAGCAGGGAAAGGGAAATCTGTCTTGTCGAGGACTTCCTTCTGCAAGGCCCTCGGGAGCTCTTGATGCTTGGTAGTGGGGAGACACACTTTCTTGACGGTGCTACTCTTTCCCAAATGAAATCCTACAGGGAACCCCAAAATAAGCCCAAAGCACTGGTAGTGGAGGAGGGTCCCTCAAGAAGCCCAATATCGTGGATTACAATAACTTTCAAAATAGTGACTGTCTGTGGAGCGCTGGCTATGGGCCGAGGACTTGGGGACCCAAGTGCCTACATATCTGGGTCCTTTATCCTGCTCTGCGTGTACCCAGCCTGGGGCTTGTAGGGGTCCCCACATACCTAGCACAGCAGAAGACTTTGGGGAGGCCCCTAAGATGTGCCATGCCAGTGAAAGGTTCCTCCCACCAGAAAGGGTTTGGGGGAAGATGGAGGTGTGTGGGCATCTCTCTGTTTTCTTTCTGTCTGTGGCTCAGCAGCACCCATGCCCGGCTCCCAGACAGCACCCAGCTCAGCCCCACACACAGTCTGGTGGCCAGGACCGGTATGATGGAGGGCTTAATGGCAGGCCTGGGCTGTCCCTCTGGACCGCTCCTGTGTGCCTTCGTGGGAGGACAGGAAGGCTCAGGAAAGCAGGCTGGATTTCCCGTCTCTTAGTCCTGCTGACCCCACCCTTTGCTGACCCCCGGGAGGGAGCAGCCTGAAGGTGTGGACGGGTGTATGAGGGACTCTTGCTGCTTCGTGATGAGACAAGCTTGGGCACTTCCTGGGCTTTTTAGCACACAGTAGGACCGCATCACCCATGCCTCCTTTCCCAATGGTTCACATGCCTGCGTCAAGGGGTGACAGCTCAGGGAAGCAGACGATCCCCTGGGTTCTACTCCCAGCTCTGGAACTTGCCAGTGGGTGACCACGGGTGTTCCCTTCCCCTTTTGGGGCCTTGGTTTCACCATCTGTAACTAGCCGCTGCAGGCGTGAGAGGCTGTCTTGCACTTCTAAGCTGTACAGGGCTTTCTTTCTCGCACAGCGCACATCTGTCAGAGCCAGGCCACCCAGGGGCGGCAGGGTGGGGTCTGTGACGACTGAGCGCCCTTCCTCTTCTTTCTCTAGCTACATTCGCTGTTACTACTGGGCTGTGAAGACCCTCATCACCATTGGTGGGCTGCCCGACCCCAAGACGCTCTTTGAAATTGTCTTCCAGCTGCTGAATTATTTCACAGGCGTCTTCGCTTTCTCCGTGATGATCGGACAGGTAGCTGGGTCTCTAGTCTGGCTTCCCACCCACCTGCCTGCAGCGCCCCTTTCCTTCCCCCTGCTGCCAGAAATGTCCTCATCTGTGCCAATGCCTGTTAGACTATGTGGGAAGAAGCACTGGACTTGAGTCAGGAGCCTGGAGCTGTGGGACCTGCCGGGTGATGGGGGTCTGAGTCCCGTTCCCTCTGAGGTTGCTTCCGTTTGAGATGTCAGTGCCTTTGGAACACCCTGGAAAGCTGGGCTAAATGGCTTTCTGCCAAGGCTGCAGGTTTGGGCTGTTCCCTAGGAGAGAAATCCCTGGGGGTTTCTGGTGTGCTGGGGGCACATCTCACATTTTAGTCAGTGCAGAAGGTGACAATCGAATTACCTCTGAGGAGCCCCGTCCTGAGGACTGGTATACTGGGTGCATATTTCCTTCAGGGTGGGGTCAAAGTGGCCTCTGACACAGAGGGGCCACGTTATACCAGAGTTGGCCTAGCCCAGAGAAGTGTTCCCTCCTTGTGAGACCTCTGAGGGGCCAGAAGACTCACCCTGCTCATCCCCTGTCCTCACTGGACAGAGTGTCCCTTTCTCTTGATCTCCTCTACCGCCTCGAACACGCACCCCGGTCTGCGTAAAGTAAATGTGCCCATGACACATGTCCCCAAAGCCCAAGCAATGGCCCCGCTCTGACCCAGTGGCTTAGTTGACCTGTCCCCTTGTCCCTAGATGAGAGACGTGGTGGGGGCCGCCACCGCAGGGCAGACCTACTACCGCAGCTGCATGGACAGCACGGTGAAGTACATGAACTTCTACAAGATCCCCAGGTCCGTGCAGAACCGCGTCAAGACCTGGTACGAGTACACCTGGCACTCCCAAGGCATGCTGGGTAAGCCCCCTCCTGCCCCACGCTGTGCTTCCTGGGCCCTGCGCCCATCCTGGGTCCCTGAAACCTGAGCTCTGGGGCCTCTCTTGGCTGTGGCCCCTATGTGTAAGTGAGAGGAGCCTAGGGAGGCCTGCAAGGTGTCCGGAGCTGGGCCACCAGGAGACCCTGGCGACTTGAGAGACTTGTCTTCTGGACACCTGCCCACCTCACTTCACGCACCTTGAAATGCATGCGCATCGGAGATGAAGTCAGGAGAGAAGGAAGAACGTCTCTCTCTCTCTCTCTTTATATATATATATACATATATATATATATGTGTGTATATATATATATATATATACATACATATATATATACACACACATAGTTTATATATATATAATTTATATATATACATAATTTATATATATTTATATATATGATTTTTTTCTTTGTGAATTTGTTGATGTTATGCTTTGCTTCTGAAATTATTTGGCTACAACAATGCATTTAATTCACCACCGTTTTTGCTTTCTTGTCCATGATGGATGTGTGTGCTCAGTAATTATTAAAAGTGGGAGAATCTTACCTGGAAATTATTTCCAAATGTAATGAAGTTTTCATGGATTCTAAATGGAACTCTTAATTAAATCTGAATATGCTAATTATATGTTAATTGAAAAATTTCCAGTTTCTTTTTCATTTTGGGAGCTGGTGATTTTGTTTGCAAAGTCTGGACATTGTTTTGGAGGCCTCTGAAAAGCCTACAGGCCACTGGCACTTAGAGCCCCACACTCCCTCAGCCAAATAAAGGGGCTCCACTGCCTCCACGGGGTTCTCTCTGGTCTCAGAGAAGCCACACTTCAGCCCCAAGGTCTCCTGAGCAGGGGGCGTTGGCAAGTCTGCGGACGTTGAGTGTTAGAATCTTCATTCTAACATGCCTTGTAGACTGGATCATGTGACTACAGTCTCTGAGGCATGTTCACATCCATTGCCTCAGTTCTGTTGACAGCCTTGTGACAGCTGTACTGTTGCCCCCTTTCGCAGGGGTGCATATTTAAGGCCCCTAGAGGGCCCCGACCTGCCCAGGCCCGCCCAGAGCTTACATCCGTAGATAATCACCGTGCAGTGGGTGGGGCACCAGGGCTGGGATCAGGCAGTGCATTTCCTGTCTCCAGCTACCAACATTCATTCCATGCCAGGCTCTCTTCTGGGCACCACATGGCGACACAACAGAAGGCCCTGCTCTCCTGGGACAGGCTCTGGGGCCCCATGACCTGGGTGGGATCCTGAGTCTGTCTCCCTGGGCCATGTGGCCGTGGGCAAGTCACTGCCTTCCCGAGCCTCCTTTCCTTGTCTGTAAAGTGGGGCTTCTAGTAGTAAGCCCCTCTTGGGTTGCTGGAAGAATTGAATAAAGTCATCTTTGTAAAGCACTCTGTAGAAACAGTGCTCAAAATACTTTAGCTAACGTCCTTCTAACAGCGTGAGTAGGGAAGATGGCTCGCTAACAAGCTGTCGCAACAAAGGGTATGATGAGAGCTACAGCACAGGGACTGCTCCCATCACAGCTGGGTAGGGGATCTCAAGGGAGGGCTTCCCGGAGGAACCCTTAGCGATGGTTTCTGAAGAACGAGCGGGAATTAGCCTGCTCAGTAAGGTGCATAAGCGAGTTCCCAGCAGAGGGAACGGCATCTGGGAAGGGGAGAGAGGGCGCTCCCCCAATCCAGCGTGGTTCTGGGTGGCAGAGGAAAGGTGTGGCTGGGGCCAGCCAGTGCAGTACAGACGCGGCCCACGTGCCGGAGAGGGGCCTGGCTGTGCCTGTGACACCCGCCGCGGTCTCATCTGCAGATGAGTCAGAGCTGATGGTGCAGCTTCCAGACAAGATGCGGCTGGACCTTGCCATCGACGTGAACTATGACATCGTGAGCAAAGTGGCGCTCTTCCAGGTATGGCCCTCCCAGCGCCCTCCCTCTCAGGGCTCCGGGAGGCCCCGAGCCCACACCTCCTTCCGAATTGAGACTCTTTTCCTCTCCTCTCGGGCACAGGGCTGTGACCGACAGATGATCTTTGACATGCTGAAGCGGCTTCGCTCTGTCGTCTACCTGCCCAATGACTACGTTTGCAAGAAGGTGAGTGGCTGAAGGCAGCTACAATGTGGCTTGGATGTACTGGCTCAGTGAGGTTTGCGGGGTGGGGGGGTGGGCAGAGCAGAATTGCCGGAGAGGGAGGGGGCGGCTGCGGCTCTGAGCGCTGGGCAGCTGGCCCACAGCTCCAGGTTGTTTGGCACAAGTTGGCTTTGTCCAGCTCCAGGCATGGAACTCTGATGAGCCTGAGGCTTTGCTCCCTGGACATGGGACCATGAAGGTCAGGATGAAGAACCCCACTTTACAGAAAAGGAAAGTGAGGAGCCTACACAGGGGCAGGGCCTTGACTGTGTAGGTGGAGCTGCTTCCTGGTCTTGGTCCTGTAATCGGGAGAAGGGGGTGGGAGGAGGAATGGAACAGAGGTTGCAAACTGGTGGCCCCAGCACAAGAGCCGGGCTGAAGGTGTTTGTGATTCGCTTTTTGTTTTTGTTTTGTCTAATCTTAAAAAAAAAAAGTTGAATAAGGCCTCAACCTTGAAAAATAGAAGGTTTTACACAAAAATCCAGATTTCTGGCTGAAAACGGAAAATCTGCTAACACCGAAACCTACCTTCCCAAATAGCAAGAGTCAGCTTGGAGGGTGGAGAAGAGACTGCCCTTCATGGGGACATCATGCTGTCTCCTGACACCACGCGCCCCCCGCCCCCCACATACCAGACCCCCTTTACTCCTTCACACCACCCACCTGATCCTGGAAAACATTTGCATTTGAATCCTGGGGCTAGACAGTGTCTAGGGCCCTTTCTCCTCCCACTCTTTGGGATTCAAGGTGAGACCAAGGTCACTTGGTAAGGAGTGGTTGGATGTGGGGCAACAGGAACCAGGTTTCAAGCCTCTTGTTACAGAGCTGTTAATAAGGCCACTGTGTATGTTGGGGTGAAAATATTGGCCATGCAACCCTGGTAAGACTCGGGAGCCACCAGCTCAAGAAGGCCCCCGTTTCCAAGTTGCCTGCTTCAGCGAAGTTTCTGGATGCAGAGAGCTGGGGGAAGAAGGGGAAAATGTGCTGTCGGTGAATGAGAATTTAAAGCTGCAGCTTAGAGGCCAAGAAGGGTTTGGGTGCAACAGAGTGATTCATCTGGCATTGGAGCTACTTCCTAGCTGTGCAGCCTCGGGGAAATGGCTTGCCCTCTCTGAGTCTCTCTGTTCTCATGTATAAAGTAGGGATTGTGAAAGTATCTCCCTCATGGGTTGGTTGTGCCTGGCACAGAGTAGGTGCCATTGCACCCGCTCTCATCCCTGTGGGTGATGTAGAATTCGCTTCACATTAGGAAAAGTGAATCAGTTTGTTGGGAAGTTCGCAGTGGAAAGCTGAAGCGAGTACTTGGTGAGCATGTGTGAATGGCGCCCTCTGCTGTCTAGTTTTGCTCTGCGATGATTTTACGGAGACAGCCCCAGGCCGCCCCACTTAACCACCCCCCAGGCTGGTGAGTGAAGTGAGGGGGAGCTCTTTAAGCCCCTCATACTTCAGCCCTATGTCAAATTGGACACTGAAACAGGGAAACCAAACTTTCTTCCTTTTTGTGAAGAAGATCATGCGTGTGTGAGGTACCCAGGAAATGTTTGTCAAATGAATCAAAAGTGTAGTCATCTTGATCTGTCCTTGGTCTCTTGCCCTTTAAACATGGCAGGTGAGACAAGTAGTAGACCAGGCAAGGGCCTGCGAGGCCATGAGGACAGGAAGGTGTGTGGCAGACTGGGTATTTCTGATTGTAGTCCAAAGCAAGCTACTCATTCATTCACTCATTCGCTCATTCGATTTAATTTGGGATTAAGACCATTGTATTAGTTTGCTATGGCTGCAGTAACAAGGCACCACAAACTGGGTGACTCAAACAACAGAGCTGTACATCTTACAGCTCTGGAAGCTAGAAGTCCAAGATCAAGGTGTCCGTAGGGTTGGTTCCTTCTGCTCCAGAACTCTCTCATTGTAAGGGCTGGGTATTTTGGTTCTTGTTATTATTCCTACTTCAGTTGGAAAACGCTATTCGAACCCCTGATGTGATATGTGCTGGACACAGAGATCGGTTCACTGTATGAAGCACTGCTAGATTTTCCGTCGGCGTGTATAATTGGGAATTTGCAGAATACCATTACACCTGCCCATTACATCTAGCACTTGCCTGATCATCACCCCCCTGACATTAACTCCTCACCGTAATCCTGCAGTTAGGCAGGCCAGGGGGTGGTGACTTTCTCCAATCAAGATGGGGAGACACAGGCCCCGCCACACACACAAAGTGTGCAGCAGAGCTGGACCCCGGTGCAGGTTCCTCCGTGCCGTGCCCCAGCCTCTGGGCTCAGCCCTGCTGCTTCTGTGGCCGCTTTTGGCGATGGCAGAGGGACTCGCCCCTTCTCTGTTTCAGGGGGAGATAGGCCGCGAGATGTACATCATCCAGGCGGGGCAAGTACAGGTCTTGGGTGGCCCCGACGGGAAGTCTGTGCTGGTGACGCTGAAAGTCGGATCTGTGTTTGGAGAAATAAGGTCAGAGGGGACCTGGGGTGAAGGGAGGGGATCTGGGCAAAGGCTGGGGAAGCGGGCGGGATGGCCAGTGGGCGGGACCATGTCCTCAAGGGCCCTTTGGATGCAGCCCTGGCATCTGCCGACACAGTGGAGGTGAAGATTTTAGTGTGGTTAGAACTGCAGCTTCCGAAGGTCTCACCTCCCTCCCGTCTTGCCCCAGCTTGCTGGCTGTTGGGGGCGGGAATCGGCGCACTGCCAACGTGGTGGCTCACGGGTTTACCAACCTCTTCATTCTGGATAAGAAGGACCTGAATGAAATTTTGGTGCATTATCCTGAGTCTCAGAAGTTACTCCGGAAGAAGGCCAGGTACATTCTTCTTTTAATTAAAAAAAAAAAATCCATATAGATATTTCAATGTGCATTTCTTAAAGACTGAAAAGCTCTCTTTCATAAGTGTAGTACCTTTGTCAAATCAGGAAATTCAGTAGTGAAACAGTACCAGGATCTCATCCCTGATCCGTAGTCGAATTTTGCTAATTGTCCCAATAGCGTCTTTTATAGACTTTCTCTCCTTCTGCCCCCATTGTGCTGTGTTGCCACATACTTTTCATCTCTTCGATGTGGAATCAGAGTTCCTCAGCCTTTTCCTATCTTTGATGACTTCAACTGCTTTGAAGAGGGCAGGCCGGTTATTTTGTACATGTCCCCTCAGTTTAGGGTTATCTGATGTTTTCTTGGGATGACACTTTTGACAGGAATCACTGAGAGGCGATGCTGTGTCGTCCGTGCCGTGTGTGGAGAGGCACACGATGCCGGTGTTTCCGGCGCCGATGATTTTTACTTTGATCCCTTGGTTAAAGCCTCTGCGCTCTAACATTACTATTTCTTTTTTCTATGTCATTCGTGAGTAATGAATGGGGAGTCACTTTGAGACTGTATAGACCTCCCGTTTCTCATCAAACTGTCGCTCGCTGCTTTCAGTGTCCACTGGGGGTTCCTTACAATGATTACAAAGGGGCTTGCAGAGTGGGCGTTTTCTTACTCTATTATGCCTCCTGCATTCATTAGCTCACATTCTACTGTAAGGGAGAGCTTTCTCTCCACTCCCATTTATTTATTTATTTATTTATTTATTTATTTATTTATTTATTTATTTATTTATTTGTCTCTTTGTATCATTATGGATTCACTTCCTTCCATGAATATCCTGTTACTATGATTATTTTCATGTTCCAGTTGTTCCCCTAGTGGGTGCCTCTTCAGGATGGCTCTAGGGACCTTTGTGATATCCAGTCATATTTTGGTGTTTACTTGCTTGCAGGCGCAATAAGACACCCTGGGCCCCTCTTGTACTTTTCCTGCTACATCCCTGGAAATGGCCATCGCTCCAAGGAGCCTTGATTCCTTTTAGAGGGGAATGGTGGTTAGAAACCCACATCTGAGTTCCATATGCACCCATTGCTAAAGGGGTGCTACTAGGCCTCCAAAGTGGACAGAGCTGAGAGATAACACCCACATACCCACATCTGTAGGGAAGAGCATGCGAGGCAGAGGGAGCAGCATGTGCAAAGGCCCTGAGGAGGTGCAGGCTCGGTGTGTGTGCAGACTGGCAAGAAAATGAACATAGTGTGATATGGGATGGGAGAAGCCGAGGGGACGAGATTAGCTAGGGCTTTGTAGGTAAAGCCTTGTAATGGCTCTGGCTTTTATTCTAAGGGAGATGGGAGTTCTGCAGGGTTTTATACAGCAGAGTGACTTATTGTGACTTAGATTTTTACAGGATCGCTTTGGCAGCTCCCGGGTGAGTGGATATAGTGTTGACATTACAGCGTAACACACAAAAGGCACTGGGGTCTCCCAGGGAAGGAAGCTGTCCATCTTCCTTGGAGGCTCTTAGACAAGCCGCCGGGCCCTTCCAAAGGCCGTTCGACCTGAGCTTTTCCTTTGGAATCTGCCCACTTCCCCCTCCTCTGCAATGGGACAAGGAAGCATGGTCAATCTTCATGATTCATGGATTCTGTATTTGCAATCCACCTACTCACTAAAGTTTATTTGTAACCCCAAAGTCAACACTCAAGGGCTTTCCTGGTCATTAGCAGACATGCAGAGCAACGACAAATCTGTGAAGCCCAAGAGCAAGTTCCCAATGAGGATGAACAAGGGGGCATTCGATTCAGTTCATGCTGAAAACAAATGTCCTTCCACGGTCTATCATGTGCCACATTTTTCACATTTTTGTGATTTTTGTTGCTGATTTCACGATTAAAAATGGCCCCCGAGTATAGTGCTGAGTGCCATCTCATGCTCCTAAGGGAGAGAAGGCCGGGGCGGGCCTTCGTTCAGGCATGAGTTACAGAGCTGTTGGCCAGGAGTTCATTGTTAATGAATCAATAACATATGTTAAATAAGATGTCTTTAAACCGAAACACACACAAGATAAGGTTACGTATTGATCAGCTGATGAGAACGTTGAGAAGCACACAGATATCTAATCCTGTATTTCCCCCAGAAGCAATGGTTCAGTGGTCACTAATTCAGTGTTTGCAGGGACTTTACAGGACTTACCCAAATAATGAAAATCGACAGTTTATGTCTGACAACTGGCTCCAGGTCCCCTTCTCCCTGTAAGGGGATCGCTGTTTAGGAAAGCCACGCTCAGAGCTGTCGTCCCATTCCTCAGCTGAGTTTGGCGAGGGTTTGGCACATCGACCAGGATCCTGCAGAGGCCTGGCTCCTGACCAGCTGTGTGTGCTGGTCGAGGAAGCAGGAGGGGCTGATTCTCCCCAGAGGCTGGGTCTCTGGACAGGCAAGCTCGAGGACAGAGGCAGGGTGTCACATACAGGCTCTGCTCATCAAAGCGGGGACCTGGTCTGAGAAGCACAGGGCCTGAGTTGGTGAGAACCACATGTGGGATGCTGTCTACGCTCCCCACTTTGTGGGAGACCTGAGGAAGTGTGGTGCTCAGCTCTCCGTCATGGCCACTCCAAGAAATACGGCAAAAATGTCTCATGTGTGTCACCTCCTCCAGGAGGATGAATGCTTGATCCTAATTATAGTGAAATGCATGTCATCCGAAAATGAGGCTCAATTTCCTTAATCTGGAAATGTCCCAGCTGAATGTTTCAAAACAGAGATAGCCATTAGTAATCAGCAAAGGTCTGATAGATAGTTCTTTTGTGACATTTTAGTACCATGCTGAGTCTTCCTGCAGACTGATGTGCTATGAATTATGAACTCAAATAACACAGGTGACAGTGCTGGGCATGTAAGGGACCTCTGATGAATTATCATGTTTGTATTCTCCTGGGGAAGCCCCAGCTAGAAAATTCAAGTCTTGGGCAATTAATATCAATGTGCACAATTTAAATCCATTGTCTCTGATTAGATAAGCAGGCAGTAATGGCCTCATTTTTATACAAACAAGTTTTACTGGACCCTAATGAATGAATTTGCCAATTAGTAGTCTAGGTCCTCTAGATTACAGATGAAATTCATTTGTTCTTGAGCCAAACCACTCATCATATATTTGTAGCATGAAAAATTCCTTATAAAAGGCTGGGGCTCTGTTTGTTGGAAAATTCTATCCTTATTTAGAGAAACAGGGTGATATACTGCATTTAGTCTGGGTTGTTATTCTGTCTCTGCCACTTCCTAGCAATCTTGGGCATGTCACTCCTCCCAAGCCTTAGTTTCCCAAACTCTCAGGAGTAGTGTCCATGTCCAAGAAGATCATGACCACGATGTTGCTTTGCAGTCGTTAAGATCTGGGGCACTGAGGTCAGAAGTATCGATTTTAATTCCAGCTCTGCCACTTCCTAGCTGTGTGGCTTTGGGAAAGTTACTCACTCCCTCTGGACTTCCATATCCTTATTTGATATGAGGGAAAATAATAATACCTACCTGCGGATTACTGTGACACAGAGTGTATATCAGTTATCTATTACTGCTAACAATATTACCACAAATTTAGTAGCTGAAAACTACAAATATTTATTACCTCAGAATTTCTACAGGTCAGAAGTCTGGGGACTGCTGAGGAGGGTCCACTGTAAGGCTATAATCAAGTGTTGGCCAGAGCTGGGTCTCATCTCAAGTTTTACTGGGGAAGGACCTGTTTCCAGAGTTACGTCATCGTTGGCTGAATTCAGATCCTTGCGGTCGTAGGACTGAGGGCCTCAGTTCCTAGCTAGTTGTTGGCTGCTGGCCGCCCTCAGATTCTTGCCACGTTACCTCCCCCAATGTGGCTGCTTGCTTCATCAAGGCCAGCCACGGAGAGAGTCTCCTTGCCAGACAGAGATCACGATTCTACGCGGCATAATCGGCATAATCGCATCACCCTATGCTGTATGATCACCCTTGCTGTATGCTATTGGTTGAAAACAAGTCACATGTCCCACTCGCCCTCCAGGGGAGGGGATCACACAGAGGCATGAATACCAGGATAGGGATCACAGGGGCCACCAAATAGTGACTATAAAGGACTGAGCCCAGGGACTGACACAAATAGATGCTCAGTAAGTGCTGACGGTGGCGACGGTGTTAATGATGAAATGATAGCGATACAAAAGAAAAGCCAAAGGCTCTGGGCCCATTTTCATCTGGGCATCCTAGTTCTAATCCCATACATTAAAGTGACCTTTATTATTTCCTGTGAGACCTCAGAAAAGTCACTCGTCCCCTCTGAGCCTCTGTTTCCTCATCTCTAAGGTGCAGACCATAAGACCCACGTCATTATGGTTGCTCTGATCATTCAGTGAGGTGCTGTGCATGAAGCTCTTGGTGCTGTGCTTGTCTCAGAAAAGGCACTCAGAAATGGTTAGCCCAAGAGCCACCAGCGCACGACTCCAGCTCGAAGGGCACTGCACAGACAGGCCTCCCAGAGCGGGCTTGTGCTGATAGCGGACCCTGCTCGCTTTCAGGCGCATGCTGAGAAACAACAACAAGCCCAAGGAAAAGAGCGTGCTCATCCTTCCTCCCCGGGCCGGCACCCCCAAGCTCTTCAATGCTGCCCTGGCTGCGGCAGGAAAGATGGGTGCCAAGGGGGCAAAAGGCGGCCAGCTGGCCCACCTCAGGGCTCGACTCAAAGAACTGGCTGCGCTGGAGGCGGCTGCGAAACAGCAACAGTTGCTGGAACAGGTAATGCTGTCGTGACCCCTGCCACCCGTCCATTTCAATTACATGCCAGGAAGAAGGCCTGGGGGCCTCAGAGAGGGGACCACACTTTCAACTTTATATCGGTCCGGGCTCGTTTGGTTGCAAGCGATAGAAATGCAAGTGACGATACAAGCTCGAATTAGCTTAAGAACGTGGAATGTATTGGGCTGAGTCCTCGAAAAGTCTGGGCAAGGCTGGAGCCAAAAGCTCAAACGATTCAACAGGATAAGTTGTGCCATTCTGTGATCCCTGCTTTCCTACGGGATGGCTCCATTCCCAGGGTGTAATTCCCTAGGATTACACCCTCCTGGTTTGGCAACTCCAATAGAAAGAACCTCTTTTCCAGTAATTCCAGCAAAAGTCCCAGGGCTCACTGTCATTGGACAGATGTAGATCACATGTCAATTCCTGAGTCATTCGATGGAGTGCTCTGCAGAGGCCTGGTGGGAGGTGGATTCCGCAAAGGGAAGTCCTGGTGTAGTCAGAGAATGTCCCTCCCCAGATGACAGCGACGTTCTCATATTTAATGTTGTGTCTGTGACAATTTAAAAGATTTGAAAGAAAAACCAAGGCGACAGGCACAGCACTGACTGCCCCCACCCCCGTAAATCTACGGAGAATTTAAAAATTAGTTCTGGGAATTTTTTTCTGTGATTAATGCCAAGAATGCCAATTAGAACGATTGCATTAATTACGGCTGCTCATCATCGTCCTTTAGGGAGGCTGTGGGGAATGGGAGATGGGTTTAGGCAGGAGCTCAGTGGCTGGAAGGGGCAGCAGTATACATAAGAGATTTCAGAGTGAACCTAGACTCAATCCAGGCTGGTGTCAGAGTCCAGGGGACCCATCTAGAAGCCATGTGACAACAGGAGTCTGAAGAGTGATACCACAGTCACCTGGGGTTCCAAGTCTTCAGATGTAGACTACAGATTGAGGACAGACATGGTTGTCAAGGGCAGAGTCAAGCTGGCAAGTTGGGAGTCTCCAGGGCTGGCTGAGTGGACTTGAGCTCCAAGATTGACAGGCTTTATCTGTAATGGGCTCCTAGTGTTAGTTCTTCACCGAAGCAGCTTGGAGATGTGAATTAAATTTGCACGAGTGTTCCAATAAAAAGCATTTCCCCTGCAATTCAGAACCAGGGCAGAATGGCAGAGTGCAAGATGCTCTTAGATAGCTGTCCGAGACAAATGCCAGCTCTGTCCCTGCCAGCTCTGTGACCTGGGTAGCTCCTCAAGCCTTCTGAGACCCAGATTCCTCATGATTGCCACATGGGGTGGTAGACACGAGGCGGGATACCTTTGTTGAAAGCATTTTGAACGTGATGAACTTTCCCATGATTCCTCTGCTTCCATTTATAGCAGGATGCTTCAGGAAGTCCTATCATGGGCACCGTCTGGGCGTCCTGCCTTAGAAGTACATGGTTAGAGTTTAGAGTGGACAGGGGAGGGTGGAACAGGCGTGACAAACATGCAGAAACAGACAGAGGTCCCCCAAGCTGCCTCGGGTTCTAGGAGAGTCTTGTCCCCCCACCCCTACTTCCCTTTCTTCAACACCCTATGACTCGCGCAGACGTCAGGGGTCTCTGCTCCTCCCACACATGCCAACTGCTCTCACTTTAACTCACTGCCACCGCTTCAGGTGGGTCCTGGACAGCTGTGGACCACTGGGCCTCCAGGTCTGGGGGCTGCCCCCTCTGCAGTGTCCTTCTGTGCAGAGATGGGGTCAGATGGGGTCAGATAGGGCAGCGGGGGCCATGTGTATCCACAAAAGCTTGGGTTTTCACCCAATTTCCTACTGATGCACAGACCGTGGCCAGCATCCATGGGAACCCCATCGGCTGGAGGCTAAAGGAACCCACCGATTTCCCAAACATAGCGCTCAGCCCAACCTATTATTGCCAGTGGCACCCGGCCCAGTTGTCCCCGGGGCTGTCAGTCTTTGAGACATTCTGGAAAGTTTGCCAGGCCACAGCTGCTCCTGCCCTCATCAGCCTTTTCCTTGTTTGCTTGGAGTTTTTCTCATTCACCCAGGAGCACCAAACCCAGGGCAGGCAGGGCAGATCAGCTCAGCTTTGCAGAGGCCTTAGTGGAGATCCTGCCTGGTCACAGCCTCTCCTGCCACAGCTCAGGGGCGAGGCTCTATCCTTAAAAGGGCAACTTCACCCCACTTTCAGACCTGCAACCCTGATGTGGCCCCGCCCAGCCCCCCGCTGGTTAGACTGCACAGGCTGAGGCTCCACTGTGCTCCTCCGTGGGGGTCTGATCAGGGGAACAGGGATGCGTCCAACACCCCTGGATGTTCTCTGCCTCACGAGTCACCCTTTCCGGATTCCAGGCCAAGAGCTCGGAAGATGCTGCGGGAGAAGCGGGTTCGGCTGCCCAGGACCAGCCTGCACCTCCGGACCAGCCTGCACCCCGGACCAGCCTGCATCCATGGACCAGCCTGCACCCCCGGACCAGCCTGCATCCATGTAGACCAGCCTGCACCCCGGACCAGCCACCATCCGTGGACCAGCCTGCACCCCCGGACCAGCCTGCATCCCGGATAGCTGCATCCGTGGACCGGTCCTGCACCCCGGACAACCTGCACCCCGGACCATGCCATCCGTGGATCAGCCTGCACCCAGACCAGTCATCCTCGTTATGCACCCGGACCAGTCTGCACCCGGACCAGTCTGCACCTCGGACCAGTCTGCCCCGGACCATGACACACCCCAGACCAGCCTGCCCCGGACTGGTCTCAAGCGTAGCTTTGAGCTCTTCCTTACCTGCCTTCCCCGGGGGACCCGAGGAGCACTCGGTGCGGATCCACATGAGTCCGGGCGAGGACCCCGGTGAACAGGGCCTGTTGGAGGAAGTCTCGGAGGAGAAGAAGGAGGCCGAGTGAGGTGCCCGCCGCCCCACCGCTGAAACATCGGTCCGCAGTGGTGGTCTCGGTCACTCTCAATTAACCGCCCCACCGCCAACAGCCCTGCCCTGACATCAGCTTCTCCTGGGGCTGGTCTTGAAATCAGAAATTTCCTAGTGTTCGTGTCCCTAAGTTCCCACCGTCACCTGAGTACTCTGCCTCACCCACTGTTAATGATTTTTAAGAACAAAATTCTTATCTGTTTTGAAAGTTCATGGGCAGAGGATAAAATGGGACTTTAACACCAAGGGACGCCTCGTTGGAGACGTAAAGGGTTATTGAGCGTTGGGGGTTTTCTTTCAAGCATTTGTCTCTCACACGTCAAGGACAGAAAACTCTCAGCAGAAAAGCGGGCAGCTGTGCCGTTCTTTCCGGTCACTGGGAATTAGGCACACGCGACCCCATGTTCTTCCTTGCTGGGCAGTCACAACAGGAGCAAGATGCTGTTAGGGTGGTTAGCACTTATCTTCCTCAGACTATATTCAGTTCCCAGTTGATGCCATTATCCCAGAACAGATAAAATGGAAATGGTTTTTACCGCGGCGGGGGGGGGGGGGGGGAGTGGGTGGGGGAGGGGGCTGTGAGCGTTTCTGAGCATCTCCTCTGCCAGTCACCAACTCTCATCATCAGCAGGGATTAATCTACTACTGGCTTTGGACACCCTTGCTATAGAGATGAGGGCAGCAACTTAGATAAAACCTAGAAGATGAAATCTCACAACTGACACCACTGAAGTCCCTGAATTTTCTCCAGATCGTGGCATGTTACTATTATGATTCAGAAAAAGGGTTGGAGGGAGTAATTTGATCAATGGATATCTATTGAGGATTTGATTCACATACTGAATGGCTCTTGGGGGAGTGGGTGATTAAAAACAAAAGCTAGTATGTTTGTTTCCACCAGCAACAACGAACACAAAAGGCCCAGATTTCTGATAGGTACTGCCCATTTTATACAAAATTACAAGAACATTGGGAACTGCTGATGGGGCCTTTGAGAGCTTGCAAATGTCTGTATTTGTCCATCAAACTAAAAGCAGAACATTCATTTCCTCCGTGGAAAAATTAAATAGTATGGGAGTTCTCAGCCTGGTCAGAGCATTTCCAAATTCCAGGGTGACGAACAGGTTTATTTAGTTGATGACATATCACGTGATCCGAGTAATCATCACATTGAATATAATGATAAGTGACATTATTTTATCCTTAAAAAAAACTTCTGTTAATTTATTTTAATAGGTAGTAATATATTTATATGAGTATGAAAGGGTACTCAGTGAAAATTCTCTCTCTTACCCCAGGCACCCAACCTCCTCGCTCCCCTCCCGGAAGCGATGACTGTTATCAGTTTCTTGTGTATCCTTTCAGAGACATTTGAAGCTTACACAGAGAACTGTGTAAATGTATCCTTGTTCCCTTCCATTTTTAGTTTTAAACAATTGGTAGCCTACCAGAGCCGCCGTTATCTTTCACTTGATTTATTTTGGAGCATCTTCGGTTTCGGTACATAGAGAGCATGCCTGCTTATTTCACGGCCGCACTCTGGTCCATTGCGTGGAAGGACCGTAACACCTAGCTGCTCTCCCGTGGACGCGCATTTGCGTTGTCTCCAATTTTATGCTGTTAAGCACAATGTTGCAATAAAACATCAAAGCTTCACCCTAAACACTGTTTTTAAATCAGAGAAGTCTGGAGGTTTGGGTTATTATTATTTTTTCTTTACCATCCCCATTTATCATTTCCATATTTGCACTGAATATTCTAAGTTCCAAGCGTAGAGAATACTTCCATCTTTAGCGAGTATTTCAGATATATCGATAAAGTAAGCTCGTTGCCCTCAGGTAGATGGCAAAATGTTTCAAGGGCATCCTCACTATGAGGGCCTGTTTTATAAGGAATCTTGTTTTTATATGAATGTACTTATTCTTTTAGCTATCAACCCTTGAATATATACTGCTTATTCTATAAAGCAAGATATTTTTGAGGTTCCCAAGAATTGTCCTGGAAAGAAAAATTGATTTTGAAATGAGATTAACAGTGTCTTAATTTCACTGAGCTATCTCATTACACTTGACACTTTCACAAAACTTGGATGTTAGATAAATTGAATTGGAGGCTGGCATTATTCTCCAAATAGAATTGTACAGGTCGATGAGCAAGGTATGGAGGGTACAGCTCAGAGATACTGTAATTCTGCAGCTGAAACAGGACTTTTGTTCATGTGTGTTAAATCTCTACTAATTTAAAATGTCTCAATACTTTCTGCATTTTGGTAGAAAATGAATAGCAAGCTATTTTTTTAAACTACATGAATATTTTAAAGAAAATTAAAGCCATGCAGCTGTTTAAAATTTCATTATCAAAATGTATTCAACTACCTGGAATATTTTCATCTGCTTTCTTAGTCAATGTGAACACTGCATTTTACACTCCGGCTTTCATCTTATTACAGTGCATTTTAATTAAAAGTATTTAGACAAATATTCCTGGCTTGTGGATTCGTTTCAGAAGCTGATCACGTATGACAGACACTTTTGTGAGAAAAACTACATTTATTTCCTGGCTCAGCCTCCCTGGCTCATCTCCCACTGACATCTTTGAGACCTTCATCCATCCTGCATCCCTGTGGCTGAGCGATGTCCCTATGGCATACCTTATCAAGCCTCCCTAGACCCTAAGATTCTACGACCCCTTAAAACAGCCCCTTTATGTCTAGACTCACCTGCTGGTCTCACCAAGCCAATCGCTTACAAATTTCCCAGCCCCAGGTGTGTTCGATGGTACAGAGTACAGATGAACGTGGGCTCTGGGTTCCAACTATATAGCTTCCAGCCCCAGAATGACCACATCCCACAGGCGACCATGGACGTCTCCGAGACCCCGTGATCTCATCTCATAAGATGGAGATAATATATTACACCACGCAGGGCTACTGTGACGATCAGATAATAGATCGGCATCGCCAAGTTCGAATGGGCATGAGGAGTAAAGCTGACTTCTCTCCCCCTTCCTCTGCTACATCAGGAGTAGAACCCTCTGGAAAACTCAGTCTTCTCTGAATTCTGCCTGTGTCTTGGGTTATATGCATAGAAAGGGCGTGATCGTCTCTTTCTTTGCTCTTTAACTAAGAGCTGGTACTAAGACCAAGAGAAATGTTAATTATAGCAATATAAATATCACAGCTTCTCCTCCATCCATGAATCCATTTAATCCGTTTTCGTACAAAAACAGACCCTAAAACTCCTTAACCAAAGCTTATTTTCCCGGGTCGGTCACTCTGCTCTAGGCTAGACCCAGGGAAGGCTTCATGAGCGTGTGACCAGTGCAGTCACGTATGGCCCTATGCTCAGAGGGACCCCGTGCTTAATTAATGCTCCGCTGTCACCATTTAAAAATTCTTAATAATTTTTGAACAAAAGAGTCCTGCATTTTTATTTGCACTGGGCCTCAAATATTACATAGCCTGTCCTGGCTTGGTTGGAATACTCCCCGATATCTGAAAAGGCCACTGGGAGAGGGAGATAGAGATGTGTCTCTTTTGCACCCAGTTTTCATCTCCCTCCTTCCAGACACAGGATCCTGCTCCCTTTTGAAACCTCACCTTTCAATTATGCTCTAATGTGGTGACTTGAGCTAAGACCATTGGCTCTCTTTCCTGAATATCCAATATGGAGAGCTGCTGCCCCTTCTTCCTTGCTAACAGAACCCCAATTTTGTTTTGGACAGCAACATGCTGAGCCCCAGAAATGAAGCCCCGGTGTGAGCCAGTCACGCTCTTCTGATCCTTTATGTCTGATACCCACTTTCCCAGCCTCCTTTGTGGCTCGTTCCAACCAATGAAATATACAGGGAAGGATGATGGGCGGTCTCCTTGATAAAAAGAAAACTCCCTATTTCCACGGTCTGTCTTTCTTCCTGCTTGCAATACTGTTGGGAGGAAGTATTTGGAGCTGCAGCAGCCACTTTGTGATCAAATGGCCAAAGGATCAAAGATGCAGACTGTGGCATGCGTGAATTGCAACACCAACCCCCAAACCATTCATCTCCATATGACAGTGAGATGCTTTTATTGTTTAAGCTATTCCTAGTCGTGATCTCTGTTACCTGCAGCTGAAAACATTCTGGTAGCAGAGCAATGAGATGGGCGGGAAAGGAAAGAAAGCGGGAGCAGATGCATCGCAACTTCGGCATCCTGACCCCACAGGTTATTCGTCTTGTTGCTCAGATTCTTGTTACTAACTTATTACTAACTGTTTTTCCTGCTTTGGTCTTCTGCTTTTCCCTAATTACATGTGAATGTTGAAAAAATTCATCTTTGCCTTAAGTTAGTCAGAGTTGGTTTCTGTTGCTTGCAAGGAAAGAAATTTCACTGATGCAGATACAAGTACTTCTGGGAGTTTCCTGGGTATTTAAAATTCAAGATCTAGGCTACTCATTCTGAGTGTGATTTTTGGTCTAGTACAGGCGTTTGCGGTGTCTAAATTCAAACGTCGGGAAGAGAACCTAGGAGAAGGGAATAGAGAAAGGAGGCGGGGTTGTTTTGACCAACATCAAATTCAAATACTTCTCGGTGGATGGGAAAATGACTAGGAGAGAGTGATTTAATTCTCCCACAAGGAGAATTTGCGTTTCAAGACTCATTTCCCACAGGCTTTCCCAGCTCCCTCCCTGTCCTGAAAAGGGACACAGCAGCAAAGATCTCGGGACAGACTCTCCTCATCAATGATCCTTTAGACTCAACTGCCTCTCACTGCTGTCTTTCAGTTAAGTGCTGAGAACACAGGTGATTCTCATTGTGGTTTTCAGAGAGCTTTCCCATTCAGTTAGTCTTGTCCACCACGCTGCTGTGATGTGATCAGGAAGGGGATTATTAGACCCAAATTAGACAAGGAATTCCAAACCTAGCCAGGCACAGGAAATAATCCTCAGGGAATCAGCACCTTGGCTAGCGACAGAAACAGTCGAGAAACGAGGCTCCTGAAGCCACTGTCCTGCTTCTGCGACAGACCTGCAGTGTGACCTCAGCTGGGTAACTTTTATTCATTTGATAAATATTTTTAAAATTCCTTCTATGTGCTGAGCACTGTTCCAGTCACTTTCTGGGCTTCGGGAGTTCCATATTTTAGCTAGATGGAATAAAACAATTTTAGCGTAAGAGTTGTTATAAGAAGATTCAATGAAGGTTTGATAAGCCAACTGTATCCATATTGTCTCTGTCTGCTCAGCTGCCATAACAAGACACCACAGGCTGGGTGGCTGAAGCAACAGAAGTTTATTTCCCCACAGTCCTAGAAGCCAGGAAGTACTAGATCACGGCTTCGGTTTCTGGCGAGGACTCTCTTTCTGGCTTGCAGATGGCAGCCCTCTCACTTGTCCTCACAAGGCCTTTCTTTGGTGCATGTGGATAGAGAGAGCATGAGCTCCTTGGTGTCTCTTTTTACAAGGGCACTAATCCTAACGGATTAGGGCTCCACCCTTATGACCTCATTTAACCTTAATTATTCCCTTAGAGGCCTCGTCTCCAAATACAGCCACACTGCAGGTTAGGGTTTTAACATATGAATAGGGGTGGGAGGGGCACACATTCAGTTGTGGATGGCAACATTTTCGGGATTCAGTATCCTGAGCACACTCTCCTCCAGTATCCCTTCAGAAATAAAGAGAAAAAAGATCTGAGTGCTCTTTTAATTTTATTCTTTCAATGGGTATAAAGTATTGGCATCGCCAAAGGGTCTTCACTGGTTACCATGGTAGAATGCCAGATTTAGCAAATAAAAATACGAGATACTCAGTTAAATTTCAACTTCAGATAAACAATGAATGGAGGGTTTTGTTTTAAGTATAAGTGTTGCCCATGCAATATTGGGATATTTTTATGGTAAAAATTATTTATTATTTATCTCAAATTCACATTAAGCTGGGTGTCCTGTATTTTATCTGATAACTCTACTGCACTGCACAACAGGGGCTGCAGCCTCCACTGCTGACCTTGGCTCTGAGGCATTCCAGCACCTCCCAGCCTTATTCTGGGAAGGCAAGAATAAGCTTTTGATTGGATGCCTCATCCCTGCCCTTCTCCAGAGCCAGTCATGATCGGTGGAGGAGGAGGGAAAGAACCCGCCCCAGTCTTTATCAATGTTTGGTTCTAATAGTCATGGTTATTAATTTTATGCTGAATGCACACATGAAGTATTCTGTATCAGAGACAGATTACTTATTAATTACCTTAAAGTAAATAATAAGTACATCACGTCACCGGCACTTCCCCCAGGTCTTACCCTGGGCCAAGGTTCAAATGTCCTGTGCAAGTAGCCAGACACTTCACAGGTGAGGCCTGAGGAAAAACAATGTACTTCTGCTTATAAAGAGGAAGGAGTAGCTACCCTCCCTCCCTTCTTGAAAGATTCTCCTAAGAAATCTAATGGGCCAGAAACTTTCCTCCCACCCTTTGGTTTGCAAAAAACCCTCCAGGAGCTAGACAGCCCCCCAGTGTCTCTGCTTTCACTGCCTAGCAGAGTCTCCAAGTTCTGGGACTTCACCCCTTTTGACGTAAATACCCAGGGACATAGCACTGGTGTCTTCTGCACCTTGGGCCTTCATCTAGGGACTTGGGCCCAGCTGCAGCCATTTGGCCGTCTCCCTGGATTGGATAAGAGGGACTTTATCATCCTTTCAGAGGAGAGCAATTAGCTAGACAAATGGCTACAGACTTAATGATCACAGATTTGCAGAGTCGCAGGAGGCTGGAGCTTTTCCCTGGAGCCCTGAGAAATCCAGGGCCGTTGTGTTTTCCTACAGTCAGTCAGTCTCTGTAAAGATGTGTATGGACTGCGCTGGTCAACCCCACTTTCTGCATTTCTGGATTTCTAAAACTAAAAGCGCTTTGCTACTTAAAGAAAGGGGGAAAAAAAAGAACTTCAAGTGTTTCCAGGTGGCTCTAAAAGAATAATTTAGGTAAAACTTCCATATATAAGCCTGAAGGAAGTAAATGGCTTTAAAATCAGTTTGACCTCAATGCCATGGCAGATAATATATTGGATGACTTTAGGCAAATTTGTGATGAACAGTAACTGCCAGGAAAGAAACTGTCGGAAAGGACTATGAGCCACAAAAGTTGGTACCAAAAAATAATAATCAAAACCTAAGTTTAGTTCGAAACGATAAAATTGAGAATGTAGGTAGATTCTTTTAAAATTATTCCTAAGAATTATTACATGATGACTATGGAGAAGAAATTTTTGAAGACTAGCAAAGCAGATTAGAAACTTTGATTCATATTTGAGTTATCCATTGTGATCCGGGGTAATTCTTCCCTAACATAAAGGAAAATGAGAATATTTTTCTTAATTTTTCAGCAGATGATATAATGTTGAATGGTACAACTAACAAACAGCGCTCAAAGCCCTGTATGCTTGGGGACTTGGAGCTGTTCGGCTTAGCGATTTCTTTTTGCTGTTTGTAGACTATCTAGCAGAAAAGACCATTACTCTTTTAAATCAATCAAAATAAGGAAGTGGTCTGCTATAGAGACTTTATGCATTTCTTTAATGTTTTGTTTTATTGTAAACTTTGGTTTCCGCTGAAGGCTTGCTTAAATCTCTTTGTGTTCCATGTATTAAGAAGCTGCATGTGCGTGATATCTTCAATGAGCTTCCTTATATTGCATTCTATTAAGTGTTTCATGACTTGTATGTGTACTTGCTGTCCTCAATCCCATTAGAATGCTTATAAATGACATCTACGATGTCCCCTACATTGTCATTGATTCTTTATTGGGTCCTTTGATGTACTCAAATTTGGTATTTATGTGACCTAGATGTCCCTGTTTGATTAGACTCTGCCAGCCTTAGAAACGTGACCCTGTGCTTACTTTTTGCTGGACACTGTGTCTGCTTCCTTGGCTCTAGGCTTACATTCCCTTTCTTATTATTTTGTAACATTTTAGATGTTTATAGTTATGGAAACTGTGTATGCATGTACCTGTACTCCAGCCCTTGTTTCTTTTGAGGCCTAATATATATGCATCTCCCCAGGCATTGAAAGAAGTCTATTTTTTGCCTTCCTTCTTTTGTTTGAGCTTTAGTCTGACATTTAGTAATTTCCTTTAGTCACATTACGGAATGCACTTTTTGAGGTAGTCCACTGTTTTATAACTTTGGGACCGCTCGTCTTCATAATCCCCTTGAAATTTATTCTGCCCAAATGGTTATGTAATTTTTCAAGAATATTGTCTGTTTTGAAGCTTGGCGTAGTGCATAATTCTGCTCACCTGTAATCTGAGCTTTCTGAATCTTCCACAGAGATGGAATCTGACAGCATAAAAGCACATTAAAATTGATTATCAAAGCATATAGCCTTAACTTTTAACTGATTCTATGTCTTTGACTTATTAAAGCAAAATATTTTCATTTAAGGATTTTATTTTTTTCCCTCTCAGACAACTCTATTCTTGCAAGGCTTTATCTCCAGGCAGAATCTAGAAAAAATTAATGTTCTTTATATCGATCTATACATTGATTTCAGTGGTTGGGGAGCAGTTCAGCTGATGGAATGAAAAAATAGGAAAAAAAAAAAAGCCAACCCTGCACATATGAAGCACATTATTTGAACAAAAGAAATTATTTCTATTGAATAAATAATTCAATTATCTTCTTTAATGTAATTTTCCTTATTATTAACCAAACCCCAAATGAAATACTGGATATATCGGGTAGGTGTACAAAGCTTGTATACCAGAAGTGTGTGGCCAACCAGGATAAGAAGTGACATTCTTTTTTAGCTGAGCCTTTGTTGTGTGATATCAGCTCATCGAGCTGACAGGTTCATTAATCAAGGCACACTTGCGTCCAGCAAGCTGAAAAGACAGGCTTCATTTGCTGAGGATTCATTACAGGAAAAATAACTCTTATTAAAACCCCTCAGCAGAGCACACTTATCAACAAAACAGAGGCAGTGGCTGTGACATCTCTGGACACACAGAAATTACAAATGCAATTTCCGGACCAAAAAAAAAAAGGGATAGTTTGGAGAATAAGAACACATTTACATTTCAATGGATGCCAATTCAGAAGGTAATTTTTCACAGTAACTTAAATATATTTTAAATCACTACGAAATTAATTGCAGGTGTTTTCCTTGTTTGGCTTTTATTATGAAGCTGATGACTTCGCACTGACTGGGTTAATGGACTTTTTCCATGAGTGCTTTAGTTACCTATTTAAGCATTATTAGAATTAAACTTCTTTTATTTATTGAAAGTTTATTGTTCAACTCTGTGCCTTTAAAACTCTTTTTGAATTTGAGCTGATCCAGATAGAACATAGCCTCCTTTATGTAACTGTATCAGGCATAAAAGAGATACATCTAGGAAGCTTACAGGTTGAGGCAAATAATTAATGGCAAATGAAATATAAAAATCAGGCATAGACCTGCCTCATAAGTCCATGGCTCGTAACTGGCTACATTCTTTTATGTTGTTAATGCCTGAACTGCCTGTGCCAGACGAGTCATCTATCCCCGTCTTTCAAAGCTGTCTCTGAAATCTGCCCACTGGATTCTGATTCCAGTAGCAAAAAGGCGACTTGTTTTTTTCCTTTTGTAGTTTCTGCCTTTTCCAAACCCTTCTAGATTGTAAATTTCCCAAGAATGAAATAATCTGGAGATGATATACATATCGGTAGTTTCGGTTTGCCCTTTGTCTCTACGCGCACGTTCTTGTCTGTACAAGTGGCCTCATTTTTGGCTTGGAAAATATGGTCACCTTAGTGAAATAGCGCAGTTTTAATGTGATACTGTATGCGTTTCTGGGGTCATACAATAATAATGACTGTATATGTAAGGTATCAGTCAATAAATAGTTACTGAGATTCTATCGGACCCCAATTAGGTGTGACGTTTAAGGATGGGTTTGAAGAGTCATGTGCTCTGCAGATGGAGGTTACTATTATTTGTTAATGTAATTATGCACTACAGTGCAATCTCCTTTTAGAGATAGTAGTGTAAATGCAGGACTAATTTGTCTCCTTTCCCCGTTCAAAGGCCCTTGTTTATTTCAGGGTCCACAAAGTACCTACTCTTTGAAGTGTTTGCTTTGCCCAGAAAATGGTCTCAGGAGCATGGCCCCAGCGACAGATTATATTTAGCAAAGTCTCAGTGTTATTCGACTTCAGTAAATGTTCAATTAAAAGAAAATTGTTATTTGTTCAGTTTGTTGGCTGATTCTTATTTTTGGCAACTAGAAAGTAATTTAGAAATCAAATATTTGGTTCATAAGTGATTTATGTTGGTAGTTTTAGTGGAACTTACATGTGATCATTATTTAGACACTCGTGTTTCGTTACTGTTTTATTGCTTCTCTCAGAATCGTTCTTAATAGTTTTCATAATGTTAATTGGCCATATTTGAAATTTTAACATTTTCTTATCACACTCCGAGGGTCAAAAAAATTTTTTTTTTTTTGGAAAATATATATGTACTCTTAATTAAATACTTAATTTGTAGTTTTATTGGGTTATTAGAATTTTGTGCCATAGATTCTTCAAAAGTACATTTTCTCTCAAGGAAAAGATATAACTAGCACGACAAGCAGTAAATCGATAAAAGAACAAGAGGACCACAGGACACAGGAATTGTGTGGCTGCCTTTTTCACGTTCCAGGCATCCTGATTGGCTGCTTCATACATGTTCTGAGGTTCATTACTTATTTCGTCACCGGGATGAAGGACTCAAAGTCACTGAGGTTTAGCCTCTGGGTTTAACTTCACATTTGACCTAATTTCTTGCTGCCTCGTCATATAGTTCAGCTTGGGGTTTCCCTGTCCCGTTCATTCTCCCTGCTCCCCACCTTTCTCCTCACTGCTGCTGTGCCTGTTCATCACTAGGTGGTGCTAAGACTCGAGTTATAGCTGCCAGAGGCTCGGGAAGACTTCCTGGAGCCAACGGGGTAGAATCTGAGAACTGGAAGATCCCTCTTAAGCTCATCTGGGCAGCACGGTTTGTGTTACAAATGAAGACACAGAAACTCAGTGAAAATAACTAACTCGTCAGATTTCCATAGATCTTTCTCCTCCTTCTCTCCCTTTTCCTTCTTTTATTGTGTTTGTTAATAGCCCCCAGTGTAACCTCATCTGAGAAGGAGCCCAGGAAGAGATTCGGCTCAGAAAATGATGCGGTCAGATTTGCTTTGCAGAAAGGGAGCTCTGGCAGCTGCAGGGTACCTACCATTCGCTCATTCATCCAAGAAGCAGTAACTGACTATGGACTTTTTGCTTTGCTCAATGCTGAGCACTGGGAATAAAATGAGGCCAGGGTCCTAGGAACTCACATTCTCTTAGGGAATACAGAAACAAACAAACAAACAAACAAATCACACCCTAAATCGAAGATGCTGTAATAGAGGTGATTATCGGACACTCTGGTCACTTAGAGGAATTCGAAACCAGCTGCATGAGGAATTTAAAGGGAAGAGTTCAAAGAGATAGATAATAGTAGAGGCTGAAGGACACACAGGTCTTGCAGGCTGAGGAATGGGAGGAAGGGCCTTCCAGGCAGAGGAGAGCCAGAGAGAGGCTTGGTAGGGAGCAGCTGGTTGTGGCTGATGCCCAGAGGGCTCGGGGCAAAGGGGCACTGGCAGTCCTGGCAGGAGGGGAAGGGACTGTGAAGGCCTCATCTGAGGTGTTACCCTTGGGAGTTTGCCCTTTGTCCTGAACGCCGTGGGACAGCTCAGGAAGGAGTACTATAGCTCGGGGAATGGCGTGGACAGATCTGCTTTTCAGAAAAGTACCTGCTGGCTTTATGGAGGCCCAGAGGTGAGGAAGGCTCCGGTCGGAGGCTGGAATTACAGAACAGTGCCAGGCGGGGGCGGCACAATGGAGACCGGAGAGGGAGGCGTGTGGGCGAGAGAGTTTAGCAGTGGAAAAGCAGTGACTGGGGTTATAACCAATCACCCTCAGGCTGTTCCAACTTTAGTGCTTGAATTACTTATAAAGCATTGAAAAAAAAACGTGAGTTTTAATTAAATGCACATATTACTTGGATAGTATCTTTGAGATTACGTTTCAAGTATAATTTAATAGAATCCCAATGTGAAGAAGATAAAATCTTCCCATAGAGCAACCCCCGACCCCTCGAAGGGATCTGGAGCCCACTTCCCCATGCCCTGCCTCAGCGCCAACTGATTGGAATTAGGGAGAAACAGAACTTTGCTTGCCACCTTTTCCACCCTTTTCCTCTTCCGGGACATGCCACCGATGTCCTCTCTCTGTTGTCCAAATCCTCTTCCACCAGGGCTGTCTGTTGGCTGCCGCCCCTGATGGTGGCTGAGGACATTATCTCTCTCTTCCGGACCTGTGGTCACCCAGGCCAGCCTGAAGTGGCACGCTTGGTTAGGAGCACTGCCTCTCCTTGCAGCTGGAAGGGAAGAACTTGGGGGGCTGTCGAGGGGGCTTCCCTGGCTAGGCTCCGAGCTGCCACTTGCCCCTGGAGGACCCTGTCTTTTGAAGAATTTCCAAGTCCAGAAACAGCCTGTTTTCCTTTTGTCCTACTCAGGCACTCATTACATTTATTATTGCTATTCGCGTCACTTTGGCACCCAAAATGAAAAGTTCTGCAAACCGAATTGTATTGCGCATGTGTCCAGGAGGCTGTGAGTACAAAGAGGGGCAAGCGAAGTCCTGAGTGAAAAGAGGACCCTTTGAATGCTTTGAGCGTATGGTCATTCCTTCGTTTTCTTCACGTAGATTTGCAAGTTTGGGGTTTTCTTTAAGAGGTAACAAAAGCTCTCACATACCGAGGGTTTACCACGTGCCAGGCATTTTTAGTATTTTGTCTCCAATCCTCTGGGACCCTCCCCTGCTAGGAAAACTCGGCTCAGCTCTCTTCCTTGGCTCCCCACTGCACCCCCAGGCCTCTGCTCTGTGTCAGCACATTCTGGGGGCTCCGCGCAGGTCTGTGGGGAGTGTCGACTCTCCTCATTACAACCGTAACTATGGGCTCCATTTCTTTATTGATGGCAGTATTAAATAAGTACTTCATTTAGGCGGGGAAGTTAAGAGAGGCCTCTCTGAGAAGATGACACTTGAACTGAGACCGGAAGGATGGGGAGGAGCCACCATATACGGAACAAAAGTGCTCTCAGGCGCAGGCTGCGGTGAGTGAGCCCACCTCGCCCGGATTTGCACCTGGAGGCCATCTCCACTCTGATGTTGGATACATGTTATCGACCATCCCTCCTACTCCCAGAGCTTGAAAACATTTTACCTGTAGGAAAAGGTCATTTGATCACACAGCATCCTTCTGCTCTGCTGCCCTTCGATGCCACGGTAAACACTGTGCCATGAGTGTCCGGGAAGCGCCAGCTGCTTGGCCCACCTGCCGTATTTCCATGAGAACTTCGCAGCCAGTCATCAGCCCTGGTCAACTCCATTCGATTTATGAGCTGGGCAAATTAATGATCTAATGTTTCATGGAGACAGAATTAGCGGGACTAGAAGTTTGATAGTGGTGACGAGTGAAAAAAAAAATATATAAGTTCATTTCATTCGAATGCCCAGTTTGATTTTCTAAACTTTCCTCGGCCCTTACATAGTTTCCTCGGGAAAGATCGACACCTTCATCTGCCACCCTTGTTTTTATTTATTTTTTATTTCTGTAGGTGATGCGTTTGGAAATGAAACCCATCGTTCAGAGATTTTTCATCACCTCCACGGTTGGCCTCCCACTGCAAAGCCGTAACACTCTCGGGGTGTGGGAGGAGCATTGTGCCAGGGATGTTCTAGGCCAATGTAGACAAGATAATCTTGGGGTCTGTAGCAGCTCAGTAGGGATGGATGGCTCCTGGTAGAGTTTCTGAAAGCTTGGCGTTTCTCAAAACAGCTGTAATTAGTCTCTCTTTAACTAATACCCTTTTTACTTCTGAGTTAAGTCATTCATGCCATTTCAACTGCTTTGACCAAGTTTGGGGGCAGGGAGGGGAAGGAAGACAGCCTTTTCTTAAATTTGAAAGTGGAAATGGGGGAAAAATCAGCAGAGAATGTACATTAGTAAACTACTTCTGGTGTGTGGAAAATGTGTGTTTTTAGTATCGACATTTCTGGAAAGGCTTTGTTTTTCCTCTTTGGGATCAGGCCTTGAATATTATCTTTGTCGCCCACCAGGATAAAGTTGTAGGGCAGGCAGCCAGCTTTAAGAAAATCTAACTCTGACTTCTCCAGATAGAAACTGTTTAAGTCTTTTCGGAAATAGAGAGGTGATTAGGATCCTATATATGTTATTTTTAGACTCTAACAGTGCAAAATAAAAATCCTTTTGTTTATTTTCTTTTGTCATAAACCAGAGGCTACGTCATAGAAAATTTTCTATGCATTTGTCTGTCTTGATACGCATGGAAATTAAATTTAAGAATTCAATTATATATTTTCATTTAAATTTGTTAAGGGAGGGGAGGGAAAAAAAAAAGGCGTGCTTGTGAATTAGAGAACAATAGAAAGTAAATGGCATTTGATTATACACCTGGAGCAGAACAGCAGAGAAAGACAATGGGGCTGTCATGACGTGCGTTTTGTTTTCTATGAGTGGTACGCGAAAGTTACATTGCATGTCTTTCTACTATTGAAGTGTGACAGGAAGGAAAAAATAAAAACAAATGAAACAAAAAGCAAAGCCAACACAAAACGAAAACCTAACACAGACTTCAGCAACCCATGTACTCTGAGGAAGTGAAGGCTTCACGTCGCCCTGGGGAGATTTTATCACTGGGCCTTTAGGCTGTGCAATGAGGCTCCGAGACTACAAGAAGCTAAATTTCTCTGCTTACTAAGTATCAGGAGATTTGAAAAGGGAGAGAGGAAGTTCGAGAGGGCCCTAAGAGACTCTGGGAAGTGACAAACAAGAGAAGGGGCCCAGAAGGCCAGGCTGAAGTCAGGGGACCTGGAACAAGGCTTCCCCGAGCAAGAAAGGGCTGGCATCTTAGAGATGGTGATGCCTGACCTCGGGGTTCACTCTGTGTCCTGGGGAGGTGGGCAGCAACCAGGAGGATCTGTGCTTTCCTTCTGGAGATTCTTGGAAAGACACAGCACCCAGGGAGAGCGGGCCTGTGCCGCTCCACCTGGAAACTAAAGCCTCGACATATTTTTAGCAGTAGATGGATTTGGTGAGATGTGGTCAGTTACTGGCATTGTTGACATGCCAGGCTCGTGGGTATCGATAGTGCTGGTCTTATAATGTAGGTCGAGAGGCGTCTCTTGTCTATTTTTTGGAAGAGGTTATGAAGAAGTGGTGTTATATCTTCCTTAAATGTTTGGCCAAATTCACCAGTGAAACTGTCTGGGCCTGGAGTTTTCTTTATCAGAAAGATTTGACTATGAGTTCATTTTCTTATAACAGATAGTAGAGGACTGTTTAGTCTGGTTTGTCCATTTCTTCTTGGATGAGTTTTGGTAGTGTGGTTTAAAGGAATTGGTCCGTTTTGTCTAAGTTGTCAAACGTGTGTGTAAAGTTGTTTGTAATATTTCCTTAGGATCTTTTAATGTTTGTGGGTTCCTTAATTATATCCACTCTCATTTCTTATATTGGTAACTTCTGTCTTCTCTCTTTTTTTCTTTGTCTGTCTGGCTAGAGATTTATCAGTTCTAAGGACTAGCTTTTGGTTTCACTGGTTTTTCTCTATTGTTTTCCATTTTAAATTTTATTGATTTCTGCTCTTAACTTTATTATTTCCTTGCTTCTGTTTGCTTCGGATTTATTTTGTTCTTATCTTAGCTTTATAAAGTGGATTTGTCCCGTTTTTTCCTTTTAGTTCTAGCAGTTTTTGCTGCATGAATTTTGAAGCTCTGTTGTTAAGTGCATATACATTTAAGATTGTTATATCTTCTTGGTGAATTGGCCCTCTTATCATTATGTAATGCCCCTCTTTATTCATGGTACTTAGTTTCCTTTCTCTGCAATTTATTTTGTCTAATGTTAATATAACCACTCCAGCTTTTTGTTTGCATGCCATATATTTTTCCATTTTTATGCTTTTAACATACTTGTACTATTACAGGTAAAGTGAATTTCTTATATGTAGCATACAGTTGAGTCTTTTTTAAAAATCCAGTTTAATCTGTCTTTTGTTTGTTTGGTGTGTTTAGACTACTTATGCTTAATATAATTATTAATATGTTTGAATTTAGGTCAACCATTCTAATGTTTGTTTTCTGTTTGTTCCTTCCATTTTTTGTTTCTCTGTTTGCTCTTCCTTGACCTCTTTTAGGTTCTTTCCATAGTTTTAGTATACCATATAAATTTATCTATGGAGTTTTTAAATTATATTTTTTTGTATAGTTTTTCTATACAAAGAAATTTTCTACTTCTATACTGGAACATACTAGTTTTAGTTCTATACAAAATATTTTCTAGCTGTTCTGTACAAAGAAAGACTCTACAAACAGTCTTTAGAAATTGCTTTAGGAATTACAATATACACATCTAACTTCTCACAGTCTCCTTAGGATTGATAGTCCACCACCTCAAATAGAATGTAGAAAGCTTTTCACCATTAGGACCTTTACTCTCCTCCAGTGGGCTCTTTGGAGCTTATGGAACAATTATTGCTCCTAATATAAATGTGCTTTGCACGAAATCTCTCAAAGTAAAATACGAATGTGTAAAACTCCTAGATAAGCATGGAAGCTCAAGCCTATGCACTTAATTTAATCTATTCCTGCACCTAAATGAAATGACTCTAAAAGATTTAGGTGTTAAAAACCCATAAGAATGAAGACAATAGAAGGGCATCCTCCAGCAGACAAAGAGTGTCAAGGAATCTGGATTTAGAAACAGAGAAGTGGGCTGATGAGGCACAAAACCCCAAACAGGGATTAGGTGAAACTCTGAGAGTGAATAACGAGACCTCCAGCCTCCTTCCCTCTCTTAGGTCTGAGAATATTGGCAGTCGGTATTATCTCCAACCTAGGCAGGCGATGGGACTATTCACCTCTGGGGAAACTGACCTAATAAAATTGATAATGAAGGCCCTCTAATGAAAGGATCTGATCTACATTCCCTCCCGCTACAAGAAGCTCTCCAATCAAAAGCTCTTGCCCACACTTATAGCGTCCAACTGACTTTGGAGTGGCCCATCCTTAAATATGACCAGAAAGTCAAGAATAACCTAACAGGAAGTCTCTAACTGAAAAGTAGAATCCAAAACAAAACAAACAGGGAAAAAAGTGAGAGAACACAGACAATCCAAGCAGCAAAAGAGAGAGGAAAAATACCCAAACCCTGTAATTAATAGTCACAGAGAGAGAAGGTGCAATTGCACTCTTGAAATGCTATTGATAAATGAATAGGCAAAAAGCAAGAAAATCTCTGGGAAATTAAAAATATTATGTGAGCGGGTGGGTTGGACGATAAAGCTGAGGAAATTTCTCAGGAGCTAGAACAAAAAGCTAGAGAGAGATAAAAAATAGCAGAGAAAAGCAAAGTAGAATCGTATTAGGAATTCCAAACACGGACCTCCCGAAATTCTGAAGAGAACCAAAAAAACAAAGGGGAGAAAAAAATATATCACGGAAATAACACAGGAAGTCCTCACCGACTGAAGCACAAAAATTTCTAGATCGAAAGTAACGTGCTCCGTGCCTAGCACCATGGATGATTCATTCTTCAGGGAATCAAATATTTCGGATATGTCCGAGTATTTCACAGTGTGTTTTACTCAGAGAGTTCCACCACTGAGTGAAGGAGGAAATATAGTTTATCTCTTCCGATTTTAATAAAATGTCCCCCTTTAAGAAATTTCCCATTACAAACAAGAGTGACCCACTGGAAATTCTTCGAATCGTAACATTGTGCTGTGAGGAACACTCATCGTAAGCACCTCTGCTCAACATCTTCTAGCAGTGGTGCTTTTACGTCCTTCCCTTCGTAAAACAAAAGGCACAAACTCTGTAGTTTAAAAAACTATGCTGACTCAGATGCTTGGAGAAGTGCTACCAAGCCTTTAATAAGTTCTCGAAAATCACTCCATCAGTAGTGACAAAGAAAACCTCTTCACAGACACACGCCCACAGAAGTTTATCTCAATTGATCTGGTGTGTATAAGTTGGCATTGTCATTATCTACAGGGTAATTCATCTCAGTTAAACTGGTCTATAGGGAATAGATTGATGAGCGAACACTGAGTTTCACTCCTGTGCTTATTTACAACTGACCCTTTCAACTGAGATCACCGATTATCGAGAAACTGTTACAGTAGTTGCCTTGAATTGGTTAAGGAGGTTTTTTTTTTTTTCTGTCTCCAGGACCTATTTTCAGACTATAGGTATAAACCTCTAAAGCTCATTGCTAACCTCTCTGCTAATCCCTGTGCCATCTGATCACTCAGTAGTACCATCTTTTGCTTGTTAAAAAGCACATAAAAAGTGGCGTACTTATTATGACATCTAAGGGGAGAACATTTCCAGGATTCTACGGATTAAACTTTCACGGAGGGGAGAAAAGGAGAGACAAAATTTAAATCATCATAGAAATTCTCTCACAAACCTTAATTTTATGTGAATATTTTTTGCTTTGAAAACAAAACAAGTTTAAGGTTGTTGCCTCCAGGGAATCTAGATTTTTTTTCTACTAACAGAATTTGTTTGACCTTGAAAAAGTATGTCTAAACCTCTGTTGTTCTTTACGGCCGCTCGAAGGTATCACAAGCATCAAGTCCTAAGACATGGCAAATGTTCTTGTTAAAAACGCTATGTAGTCATTCTCAGGGGTTCTGTCTCACGAGAGAGATGCTTTAATAGCCTGCGCACGGCACTGAAAATGAATTTCACTGGGCATCTTCACGCTGACCCCGAATTCCAGCTCTTTGTGTGGTCCTTCTTCAGTCAGCTGAATCACTCCTTTGCTCCAAGCTTTATACTAAAGAAAACTATGACTAAATAACACTGATGCCAGGACATCTCTTACTTCCCAAGGGCATTATAATAACACGAACACCCATGCGGATAACACGAGCTTATAGCTTTAATAGACTCCCCCAAATATATGGCAATTTCAAGGCATTAGACATAAAATGATGACTGAATAGCGAAACTTTGGCTTCAGATTTATTTTTTAATCAACCACAAAGATGCTCCGACAATAATTTTTCAGAGCGTTTTTACATCGTTTCGCAAAGGACTCTGCCAGCATCTGGACTGAATCTAAAAGTGTACACTCTTGAACAATGAGATGATAGAGGCAAAGTCTTAATCATCTCTAAGACACCCGTAGCATCTGCAGATTTCCTTAGAGGACTTGCCCCTCCTGCTTATAGCAGAAATTTGGACGGCCCCATGTGTGTTTGACACACACAGACTCTATCTGGAATCACAAAGCTCATTGCTAACCTCTTTTCTGTGTGTGTGTGTGTGTGTGTGTGTGTGTGCTCACAAAAGAGTTACTCCAGGTCATAGTCGAACTCATGAAATTCATATAAGTAGGTTTCTCAAAGCCCAACACTCGCGTGTTTGTTTGGGGAAGGAAATTGGACCTGTCGGAATGGAACGAATGTGGACGGCAGTGCAGCTCTGAACCAGCCACAGGACTGACATTTCTAATCTGCTTTTCTCATTAACGCCGAGAGGGAGAGAGAGAGTGAGGACGCAGGGCGGGCTGTCTGGGGCCGGATTCATGAAAGCATCGGGCCTGGACGTTTTGACGAGAGAATGTGCCCTTGCGAGGGCTGCACAGGGCCGGCCTCCAGGCCTGGGAGGTGAGGTTTCCCAGCATCTGTGGTGAGCCCACGCCTCTCAGAACCAGTCGCTACCACTGGCTTTCTTTAGTAGTCAGAGTTTTTATTTAGAAAGCTGAGTGCCCAGAAGGCCCCAAGTCAGGGTTGGAGGCCACCGGGAGGTCACAGGTAGGGAAAGACGCATCCTTCAGCTTTGTCTGCTTCTCCCAGCGTGATTTTGCGTCTGGAGCCAGGAGCCCCACAGTGCTGTAATGACAATTGAGGACCTAGTGTGTGGGGGCCCTTTACTGCCCAACTCTACCCAGAGACAAGGTTGGAGCTCTCTCCCCCTGCCCCAGCCAGCCACCAGCCCCTAGAGGTCAAGGACCTCCCCTCTTCATTGGGTGGGGGTGGGCATAGGCTTATAGGTGGGAGCATCTACATATGGTGTCCAGCCCCTCCTCCCACACCCTCTTCCCCCATCTCGTCTCCTTGAGGGGCGGGAAAATCCAAAACATTTTCTCTGTTTTCTTTCTTGTGTTTGTTGGACAGAAATTTTATTTGTCCCAAGGCTTCCCCTTCATTTCACAAATCTTTACTGAACCCCTTCCACATGCCAGGCTCTGTACAGCTGCCTGAGATGTACTGACAAACCAAAAAGACAAACCACACCTTGTAGGCTTTCACCCCGTCACAGGGGAAGACAGATAATAAACAATCAATCGGTATAACAAATAGGTACATCATTAGCATGTCAGAGGTGTCAAGGGCTTTGAAGAAGAAAGGGAGCAGGGTGCAGGTGTCAGGGCTGGGGGTGGAGGTGGAAGATGGGTTGTCATTTTCAAATAAATGAGGGTGAGCCTCCTTGGAGAAAAGACACCTGAGCACACGCGAAGGCAGGGAGGGAGCGAGCCATGCGGGTATTTGGGGAAAGAGCGTCCAGGTAGAGGAAACAGCCTGTGCAAAGGCCCTGGGGGTGCCCGATGGGTTTGGGGAGCTCGTGGAGGAGGGGAGAGTAATGGGAGGTTTGGAACTGAACGGCCTGGAGGGCGGCCCCCAGGTTTGGGCTTTTACTTAGAGTGATTATGGGAGACGCCGAAGGCTCCGAGCAGGAGAGCGACATGATTTGACTTTGATTTTAACAGGATGCTCTGGCTGCCGAGTTGAGAGGTGAGGCTAGCGAGTCCAGGGCTGGAGCTGGGAGGCCAGAGGGAGCCTATTGCAGGCGTCTGGGCAGAAATGGTGGGCGCAGTGCGGGTGGGAGGAAGTGGTCAGGTTCTGGATAATATTCGAAGGTGAAGCCGATAGGAGTTGGAACTGGGCGGATGTGGGGTGTGAAAGAGAGTCAGAGACCAAGATGCTGCGAAGTTTCCACCTGAGTCGCAGGAGGATGCAGTCGCTATTAGCTGGGATGGGGAGGCTGAGGTGAAGCAGGACTTGGGGCGGGGGGCGATGAAAATCAAGCTTCAGTTTTAGACATCTTGAGTTTCCCCCTGAATATCAGGAGCCTAATTAACTTTATCTTTGCCCCCCCTGCTATGGCAATTCGAATTCTTCTCAAGACCGTGTGGACCGCCGAGGAGACATACTGGCTGGAAAACTCAGAGGACGATATTTCAAGACCCTGTCTTGCGACCCGGGTCACCCCTGGAAACTAAAGGAGGTCCTGTCCTCAAAGCCTTTTAATTGCTACACTAAAGACTGAATGCCCGCCTTGTTCGACGCCAAAGCCACGGCTGGTCCAGCTAGGAATTGGTGAACCAAGCAGAAAATTCCAGGGCACAGGCTGTCGCAGGCTCCAATTTGGAAGATTCTCTTCCCACGGCTTGGCAGGGGGAGCGGAGCTGCCATGTTTGCGGTTCCAGCCCTAGTGCACCTGAGGTTGAACACCTGGGCCCTGTGGAGGGGACAAAGGGGCCAGTGGGAGAGACACCACAGCCTAGGCCAAGAGGAGGCCCGCGACTGGCACTGGCCTGGCCCTGGCACCTCCAGCGGAGCTGTTCTTGCCAAACCCCAAGCCCCCTCCCCAGGGAACATCTTGGTCTCAGAGGCAACGGTCCATGGCTTCCAGGTAAGGAGCAGACGGAGTAGTCCTTGCCAGGGCTGCACAGTACCTTTAGCTAAAGGAAAGAACCTTCTCCGGGGTGGAGTATGGCTGTTTTCCTTCGAGTCCTGCAAACATGTCTGAAGGTCACCAGATTTAGGCATGTCTGGGATCTTCTATACTCTCCGAAGCTCCTGCCAGCGGGCCAGGTCTGACCCACAGAGTGTGGATTTTCCCCGTGATGAGCATCTGTGCAGCCAGGGCTGAGTTCAGCACTCAGCTCCGTCACTTCCTGGCCATGGGACCTTGCACAAGTTAGTGAATCCTTCTGTGCCTCAGTTTCCTCATTTGTAAACCGGGGATACTAACAGAGTAACGAGGGAATGTGTATGAAGTGCACGACCCAGGGCCTCGTCGACAGTGAGTGCTCAGTAAATGGTGGTTCATATTCACAGTTCGACTCTGCTGTGGTCGGCTCTCTTTTGAGTGGTTTAGAATTAATCGAAAATCTTTTCATATGAACCATCCCAATTTGCCTGTGAGATAACCCGTTTTCGAAAATCTTCCTTACATCAGTTCCTTATACACAATAAGTGCTCCATGATGTTTCTTTAGAGGCATTTGAATACAATCCTGTGGCCTTGTGTTAAGGTCCTGATTCTGTTCTATATTGGCTGGGCGACCTTGGTCAAGTCCCAAAACATCTCCTACACCTGTTTTTGGACCCACTAAAATGGTAATAATGGACTATCCCTCACCGGGTTGCTATGAGGATGAGAAGGGATAGCAAATGCCAAGGGCTTTGAATTCATGTCTAAGTTATTAGTGTCGTTGAACTGTTTTATTAAATCGAATTGTGAAATATAATTATTGAATTACTATCGAATAGTTTTTATTGCTATTGTTGTTGTTGTTCTTATTGTTGATAAAATGGCAGAGCTTGAGATGGGGGTTGATTAGTTTTTGAGTGATTCCTGCTGGGCTGCCTTGGCTTGCATTAATTATTTACAAGTTCATTATCTAGCTCTACGTGATTGATCGATTTCTTCACTCAATAAATATGTATTGAATGTTTGCTCTGTACCAGGCCCTGTTCCAGGCTGTGAACAGGCCAACACGATTCTCTCTCTCAGAGCTTATACTCCTGGTAGGGGAGGCAGACAGAAAACAAGATCATTTCAGATGGTGATAAAAGCCATGTTAAGAATAAAACGCAGAATGAGACACGGTGATGAGAGGCTGAGGGTGGTCAGGGAAGGCCTCACGGAGGAAGTGACATCTTTAAGAGGTGAGCATGGGCAGGAGCCAGCCTTGAGAAAAGGAGAATGGGGGATGGGAATGTCAACCCAAATAACATGGTAAACTGAGGCAGACTCGAATGACCAGAAATTGAGTTTATTCAGGAATAGCAGAGAAACTACAATTCAGGAAGCACATGTAGCAAGCCACGAGAGAGTCCATTGAGGGTTTGGGGCAGGCTGTATGTGTGGGCAAGGAGTGCAGAGAGATGTCCGGCCAGAGTCCAAGCGGCAAGTTCATTGGCTTGGGGATGGGGAGAGATTCTTGGTGGATGGTCACGGTCAGGATGGAAGTCTGGGTCTTCTGTAAAATCGGGCGTTCATGGGAAAACAGTCCCGGTTCCCAAGTTCTGTTCTTCTGAGGGCACATGTGGGAGAGTCTCTATTTCATATCCTCTGGTTCTGTTTCAGATTGAAATCCTTTCTAGGGTGTGTATGTGTGGAGGGGTGAACGGAGCAGACCAGACAGAGGAGCATCCTGAAATGTCACGGAGCTTGGCATGGTGACCGATCCGGGAGGCCCACGCGGCTGGAGAACACAGGGGCCCAGGGGTGGATCTTATAAGGACCTCATGGGCGATGGCCGAGGGAATCGGGTTTTGTTTTAACGTGATAAGGAGCCAGCAGAGGGTTGTAACTCTTCCCCCAGGTATCGTATGAATGGCTCTCCCACCTCCTGCAGCTCTCAGCAGGGCTTTCCCTGACCATCCGACCTAAAATGGCAACCCCTTATTTAAAGGGCTGGAATGAATTCGTCCGCTCACCACGCTCCAGGTCCTCCTTCCTTGGGTTTTCTCCATAGCTCTTACCTGCTAACTCTGCATTTCACTCTCTAATTTTGCGGACGGCCCCTGCCCTGACGAGAATGTGAGGTCTAGGAAGTGCAAGAGCAGTGTCGACCCGGAGTAAGGTTGCATATACTTGTCGAATGGGAGACTGAGTAAAGTGACACATTGTAGGTTATGCTTTTATAAGGTTCCTCTGGCTGCCTCATGGGCGGAGGGTGGGAGGTTGGGGGACACGGGGAGCCTGGAGAAGCAACGTGTGAACCCCTCTAGGATAAGGGTGGTTGGAGGCGGTCTGGTCTGACACCAGACTTTCTAATGGCTGGGGTGTAGGTTTGACGAGTGAAAGGACTCGCTCTAGGATTTGACTTGGGCAACTGGGACCGTTTATTGAAATTGGGAAAACTGGGGGAGCGTAGACAGGGAGGTGACAATCCAGTCGGAGGAGTCGACTCGATGAGTCCATTAGACAGCTAAGAGTGGTGTTGTCAATGCTTAAAATGGTAGAGAAACAGTCAAATGGGCAAATATGAGTTGTTCGAGTACCGTGAGATCTGAGATCAAAAAAAAAGAAAAAAAAAAAATTCCAAAACCTCGATCTGAGTAACTTCGGGTAAATAAACCTGACATTTTGATTAGATTCAAGTGCAAAGCATCAAATAGTAATATTAGCCAAAATGCCTACGTTTCAAGTTGCAGGAAGTGCTTTAAAACAAATTTCAATGGAATTTAAAATAAAATGAAGAGAACGACAATGGGGGAAGATCTTCAATTTATAGGATTTTTTTTTTTGTTTTGGCTTTTCATTTACAGAGACAATTACAAATGATCATTTTAATATTTTAGGGACAGGATACCACCTCACATAAGGGTTATTTCCCAGAATGCTGTTCTCGGCTTTTAGGAAGAGACCCCTTCAGTTTTTGCTTTGCATAGGACTATTCGGGCCTTCCCCATTTTCCCCAGGAGCCATTTCAACCAAGTCGCCATTCCACCGAGAGCTTCCTGCATCTGCATGTAGTGGGGCCTTTTTGTTGTTTGATTGTCACACGCACGGATGCTACAAATCTTTCTATGATGAGAGTGTGGTAAGACACAGGCGTGGTTCCAGAAGCAGAGAAGGCAACTCCAAACCCGTGAAGAAATAGATTAAGCAAAGCTATGATACCATCTAATCTCGACGGACTTCTGGAAAGCATTTTGCCTTTCTAAAAAATGGAAGCTCCCGCCCCATAGCAATTTCAGCCTGTTCTTTCCTCCCGGGGAAGTCATCAAAGCAATATTTTCTACCTAAAGATTGTCCTGCCCCCACAAAAACAATGTGCTGACAGCTCATATTTTCCAGCACGGAGCTGTGCTTTCCACAGCCCATCTTGTCTACGGACGCTGGGTAGCAGATATGCATGAAGCCTCGCCTTTGAGAGAAATTGCTGCAGACAAGAGCAGGCAGGGCTGTAACCAGTTGGCTGTGTCGGGAACTCCAGGGTGTGTTTAGCATTCCGTCTGCATCAGGCTGCAAGGACCCAGCCAGGGTTGCCTCGGGGACTGCTGTGCAGCTCCCAGGGCACAGGAATGCTGACTCTCAGAGGCTGCATGGAACAGGTTTACAGTTAAAACATTAGCTGCTCTTGCTGGTAAATCTGCATTGAATTCCATCTCCCATAGCTGAGCTTGAGGACACTGCTTGCCGCCATGTCTCCGTTCTCTGTCCTCTGGTGGCCAGTTTGCTGGCAATGCATGGTTTGGTGCAGAAAAGGATGGTTCCTTGGGAAGATAAAAGATAGCTCTGCTCTGTTGATGGAGTTAAGTTGTGCTATGCTGGTCCTCGTCTTGTTTTTTCCCAACCCCTCCTCCTTGACCCTGGTTCAGGAAGCCAATGTGGAGCGGCCACCAGGAGATGGTGGACCTGTGTGACCTTGTGCCTGAGCCTTAGTGTCCCATTCAGGCAATGAGGAAGTTCAGAAAGAGCATTGCCTCCAGCTCTGTTACATGATGATGATGCTCTGCCTGGCATGGATGCTTAGAGACACGGGGTTCTCTGTACACTGACTGTCTAAGACCCCAATTCCAAGGGCCCCCCAATTATGAACACACTGACAGAGGTAAATGGGCACACCCTCATCCTCACAATCCTCGAGGACATGTATCTGCCCACACCTGTCCGGAACAAATGCTGAGAAAACAAATATGTCAATTAAGTGGTTGCTATGGCAACCTGATCTCATGTTTGCCGCTACATTTTCAGTTGTGATCTTTTTTTTTCTACAGTTGATTGAATTCTTCAGCTGTTGCCTCCTTCCCCAACTCTGTCACCCTTCAACAACACACACACACACACACACACACACACACACACACACACACATATACTCCAAGTATTCACACACAGTATATTCACTGGTTTGTAAAGACTAACAGAGTATATAATGCACCTTGAAAGGACAGAAATAAAGCTGGGAGAACACTTTTGCAGTAAGAGTACACATTTTTGTATTCTTCTGGTACCTTTTTGTGGTAGTTTATGAGATTGTTACAGAGTTTTCAGCCCAAGGACAGAAAAACTCCACCATTAATTCTCTTTTTTGATCTTGCTTGAGCTCTCTGACTTCTTGAGTGAAAGGCTTAGCTCTCTATCAAGAGAAAATAATGCTCTTAGCCCTTGGGGCGGGGGGCAAGGGGCAGGGTCCGATAAAGACCCCTGAGAAAATGCCAGCGACCTCTGTGTTCCCCTGAGGGGAGTGGCCTGCACACCAGGCTGGGTTTCGCGCTGTAGTCCACTGTGGCCTGGGGGAGGAGCAAGGGCCTGGAGACAGGTGCCTGGGTTGGAATCAAGTTTTATTAGCTGCAAAGCCGAATTCCTCTGTAAATCTGTGAAACGAGGGCTAACGAGAGCAGTGCTACCTCGCCGGGCTGTGCTGATAATTTAGGGAAATGCCATAGAAAGCGCTGGCGCGTAGTAGGTACCCGGTAGATGGCTGCTCTTACTACATCCCTGTCGGTCACTTCAGGAAACCCACAACGGAAAACGGTGCCATTAGCTTGTCATCGTTAGAAGACATGTGCTTGAACTTCCCACTCGTGTATGTTCGCTGCTTTTCGGAGTGCATTCCAGCTTGTCTTTCAGAAAAGGCTGGGCCGCATAAACAAACGTCCATGGGGTTTTTTTTGTGTGTGTGTTTTTTTTCCTGCCAGTTGAGAAAGGAGCTGATTTGATTTTGATATTTTAAAATTTTGTTTATTTTTTAAAATTCTTTTATTATTTTTATACCTAATTTTTTAAAACTTGAGGTAACATCGGTTAACACCGTTATATACATTGCAGGTGTACGTTATAATTTGACCTCTCTGTGCTCTATTGTGTGCTCACCACCCAAAGTCTAGTTTCCATCGTCACCATGTCTTTGACCCCCTTTACCCATGTCGCCTGTCCCCTACCCCTTCCCCTCTGCTCACCACCATTCTGTTGTCTGCATCTATGAGTTTGTTTTGGAAGGTTTTTTTTTTTCCTGTTGCCAAACCCTGGTGATGAAATCACCTGTCATTGGCTCAGGTGCTGAAGTGCCTTGGGGAAGAGGTTGTATTTCTCCATGACTGTGTCCCTAGAACAAAAGAAGGTCTCTTCTTCTATTCTTACTCACAGGGTGGAGAGTCCAAGGATCAGTCAGTCTTGGCAAAAAGGAAATTGAAAGGAGGAGGCCTTTCGGTGGCTATTTTTATGCTTCTGAGTGTTCCTATCGTAAGCAGGTACCTCCACTGTTTCCTAGATCTATTTCCTTGGGGAAAGAGGCTGACAGTGAAGGCCTGAGCATTGCTCATTTATTGCTGCCTCTGCAGAGTAGGGTGTCAGAGAGACACCCATTCTAGAGGGTACCTAAAGGTATTATTATTTTACAGCAATCTCGGAAATTTAACACTTTAAAAAAAAGATCAAGGTGAATATTTTACTGAATAATGAATGAACTGTATAATGCGTGTAACCTTTGCTATATATATATGTTTAAATAATGTCAAGGAGCAGAGTTTGCTCAGGGACAAACTGATGCTTCCTAGACCTAGAATCCTTGAAACAAGGAGAGCTCCACTATGAAACAGCACTAAGAGATTTTTTTTTACAGATGGTAACCTTTAGCAATTTTTCATCAATTTTTTTTTCGATATTGTGTTCCTAAACCACAGCACATGTATTACTTTAAAAGTAAAATGGTAAATGCTTTTCTAAATATTGAATATCATTAAGCTAAGTATAGGCAGTGCATATAACACCACTTTAAAAATTGCTATCGATGCTCTGTAGTTCTTGCAGAGTAGCGGCCATAAATTCATTTTCAGTACCCTTGGGACCCCTCCCCCTCCTAGCTATCACCAGAATGGGGACCCAGGGGTAGGGGCTCTGCATTTCAATGTCATGGTCTCTGATGCAGACACCATGGGAGTCCCAGCCTTCAGGTCCTGGGGGGAGGGGTGTCCATGGGGGCCAATTCCGGGTGGAGTGTGCTTGGGGCAAGAAGCCCGAGAAATGTCAGGAAGTTCCTCTCTGAGGTCCAGCCCTGACTGGCTGTCTCAGGTGTGTGCACAGCTCTGGTCCCCCGTGCAGGGCTTGTCCCCAGTGCAGTGGCCCCCTAGAGTGCTTGGACCTGCACCCCCAGAGTGCTACGTCTAAACTGTCTGTGTTCAAGCATTAGGAGAGTAGGCCTCGGTAGAGTTGATGGGGAAGCTGAGGGGACCCCAAGCTCCCCTTTGGTCCAGCACCCCTCCTGCCACCACCACATCTTGCAGAAGATGGGAAGGGGGAGCCCCTGTCCCCTCCCCAATCCTGGGCCCCTGGGCTTATATTTTTGTAAAAGAAACGAAAAGCCACTCAAAGATGATTCTGCAACAATCCCTCTTTTAAAGTACTTTTGCATAAACATGGGGGCGGTCCTTAGGTGGGTGGGATGTTAGGAGAAGGGGTGATGGGAGAGGGCTCAGCTTTGTTGAGAGACTTCTGTTTTTAAAAGGCAAGCGTCTGACTGGACAACGATTAGCTGTAATTTAAAAATCTCTGTGGCAAGACAGCACCAAAGGATCTTGCCTTTACTGAAAAAAAAAGGTGTGGGGGGCGGGGGTGGGTGAGTGGATATGCTGGGGGGAAAAATTAACCTCTCAGTAAATTATCCTGCCATAAATGATTACATTTAATTCATTTTGCAGCCCATCTTCCCGCCCTATGCCCCCTATAAAAAAGGAAATCATGGGGATCTAGTTTACAGTAGTGCTGCTGGTTCCTGGAAAACCAGGCTCTGCAGGGCAAACTGCCCCGGGCTACCTGGTCCACTGGTGAAGGGCAGAGCCGGGTGTCAGTGAGATCAGGGGAAAGAGGGGGTCTTTATTCTCACCAGATACATCAGCCTATCAGAGAAGCAGAATCTCAAGCACCACTGAATCTCAAGCTGCATTCTAACCGTATTCCAGGTGATCTGTGTGCACAGTGCACGCTGCTCTGGGGAAGGGACTGGGGGGTCGCCGTCATTTGAGGAGGCTGCCTCCTGCCCAGCATGCTTGCAACCCCCTGAGAAACTGCCTTGTTTGCTCCGCAAGGTTCAGCCTCCCTGGTGTGAGCAGATTTGGTTCTAATTATCACAGTGAGCCGGGTGGTAGGCTCGCCTGCTGGGCCACAGCACTGCCGCTCACCTGGAGAGAACCCCAGGTCTGCTCATCCCTCTGGCCTCTGCTCTCATTTCACGGTTTCTGCCAGAGGTTGTGTAATCCTGGACTTGCAAGGCTCAAGTGTGGCATAAGTCACCAGGGCTGATGCATTTCCAACTCTGGTGATGCCTTAATTAATTAACACTCCTTTTTCATTAGTAAGATCACTACACTGTCTAAATGGTCCCCTCAAAGACTTGAAAGGAAAAGGAAGCTGACCTCATAGTGTGGCCTCAGTTATGGTGGCTTTGGTGGCGTCTCCAAATTTATCAATGTCATGGGCAGGCCCATAGCATAACAATCACTCAGGGGCCTAGGGATGCTGGGATCAATTTTCTTTCTCTCCCAAACAAAAGAATATTCCTCTGGCTTTTACCAGTTATAACTGCTTTTCTCTGCAGAAAGCATTTTATTTCTGACGATTCTCACTGTAACCCTCTTGGGTAGGTGTGTGTTCTTATTTTTATTTTCCAGAAGGGAAAACAGTCAGAGAGGTAAAGTCACTTTCTTAAGGTCACACAGCAAACAAAATGGCAGAGGGAGAACCTAAACCCGGATCTGTGTGACGCCCAAGTCAGGGCTCTCTGTCCACTTGGGCCATACCTGGACTTTCAAAGATAGAATTCCCATGGCCAGCAGAGGCCATCTATTATTTTCTTTCAGGGGAAGGTGAAAAGCTGGAATGTTCCCTGGATGATTCTTGTCATTCTTCTGCTGCTTCTCCCAGGCAGACACCTCCAGGGGCTCACATTGTCCCTCACCTTCTTCCCATGACTGACTGGGCCCCTGAAATGTGGCTCCTCTTCCTGGGAGGTCGGGAGCTGAGTCCAGGCCCCTTGTCTGTCAGGGACAGGGGCCAGCAGGCCGAGTGTCCACGGCTGAGCAGCTCAGTCCCTGATTGCTCTGGGTGTTCCTTTGACGCTGAGGGGAGAGGCCGGGCGTTTCTCTGACAGCCCTGGCCTCCGGAGGAGAACAGATCTGGGTTCAAATCCTGCTTGCTCATGGCGGCACGATCCTTTCATGAGTCCGAGGTGCTTTTGCCTCTGTGGGCCCCTTCCTCCATTAAAAAAAAAAAATCTAAAAATATATTTTACCACTGCGTTGGCGTCAAGATAAATATATTGTGTTATATTATTTATAAAATATATTTACATAAATTAAATCTTATATGTTAAGAGATTTTCTTCACCCTGAAAGTGTATTTTCCTTCTGATTTTAAGTGAAATTAAAACACTTTCATGGGTCCCTAAAAGCACTGTAGGCCCTGGGCACAGAGCTTGCCGTACCTCCTGGACGAGCTGGCCTTGTGCTTACTGTGTTTGTGATGACCTTGAGCAAGTTGTTGACTTTCCTGAGCCTCGGTTTCTTCATCCATAAAATGGGAGTGTCCGCTTTAGTCCGTAGCAAGCGGCTTGCATGGAGGTGACCGTGTGGCACCTGGCATGTGGTTAGTGCTCAGTGAGAAGTCCTGCTTCGCCTCCCTCTGCTGGGGGTGAGAGGCTGGCTGTAGAGCAGGGCCCAAGCGCCTCCCCTGGAGACGGGGCTCCTCTCAGACATGTACTGAAAGGCCACTCTGGGCAAAGGTTTATGCTGTCTGTCTGCTTCCCACTCCTGCGTCACAAAGCCCTGGGGCCAGAAGGTCCACGGAGCCTCCCCTCTACTGACCTACCTTCATGCCCTAGCCCATGAAGAAACTGGATCTACCAGGGCAGAGCTGGCAGGAGAATCCAGGCTCAGACCCCAGCATGGAGCCACTGGGTCCCACCTCAGGCTGTCTCTTCAGGGGTGCCACCGTCAGGGAGACAATTACAAGCAGATCTTCTTGGCAGGACGTAGCAAGGCTTTGCGGCAAACCTTCCTGCTGCCCACAGTGCCTCCTTGGCCTTTCCCTCCCTCGCTCCGTTTCCTCGTGGCCACGTCTGCACGTGGGCTGCTGCGTGCAGTGCCCAGCGAGGGCCCGGCCTGTGAGATGGCACAGGCCTGGGCCGGATCCCAGCTCTGCTGCTGAGACGCTGGGCAGGTCGCTTCACGTCGGCTTCCTCCCCTGGGACAGGCACATGACCGCACGTCTGCCTCAAGGGGCAAGTTCAGAGGCGACGTGAGATGATGCAGGGGTCCGTGGCAAAGTGACAGGCTGCCTGGGGTCCAAATCCAAATGGGATAATCCTAGAATTTACCACACGGGGTTGTTAGGGGGAAGAAATAAGTTAACACTTATTTATTTAAATGCTTACATTGCTACCTGATATGTAATGAGTGCTCAGTAGACATTTGGTATTTTTTTTCTCAGTACACAAGCCACAGATGGCTAAATGGCTTTAGCCTTCTGGATGGAACCTTCTAGAACTTACATGGGATTTCAGAAATGGGAGTACTCACTTCATTTCACTTTAAAGTGTGAGAGACACCGTCTCTGCCCACTGGAGAGGCAGAAAGTTGGAGGGGAGTTTCTGACCACCCCTGGCCTTGTGGCTGCTGAGACCCAAGCTAATGACTTCTCCTCTGCCTCAGAAAATGGCCGCGTCATCAGAGAGGCTGTAGTCCTGAAAATCCGCGTGAGGTGTCACACAGGCAACATGGGGCTCTGGAGAGAGCTGAGCCTCGGAACTTTAAGGGAAGAAAGAGAAGGGATGACAGGTGTCAAGCATCTCTGCCACGCCAGGCACCGGGTGGTTCTTTGACTCAGCTCTGGATTTGTGGAAATGGCCCCTCGTGACGCTCTGTCAGGTGAATGGCCTGGTAGATGGTCAGCCACCGTCTTTGGTTCTCTGGCTTCAGCCCTTATGCCATGTCTTCACTGCGGGCCGTGCCCTTGAACTTAGAGCCAGCTGGACACCAAGACGTGGCCTGTGGCCACAGCCCCAGGAAAGCTCCTGGCTTCCAAGGGCATCAAAGCCAGACCCTGAGCCCACTGACTCCAGACTCTGACCGGGCACGGGCTGCTCACAGATGTTCCTTTTTGCTTTTCCCTCGTGCAATCCGTTTAGCCTGACGTGGGCCTTGAATGAGAGACGATGCCATCTGTTCTCTCTGTATAGTGTGCCTTCCTGAAGAGCCTTCTGTTACCCCGAGTCCTTATCGGCTGTGGCATAAAAAATTAATGCCTACCTGAGCGTGTGAGCTCTGGAGTCTTCTTAATGCAGAGTCTGGTTTCACAGTCTCGAGGAGGCGGCTGCAGTTAGGGTCCCCGACAGGGCCCAGGGCCCCTGAGCCTCAGTGCCACTGGGAGAAGCAGCCCTGGCCCAGCACTGCTGCCCCACAGCCACGTTCTGGGAATCCGACGTCAAGGAGCGTGATGGCTGTGAGAGGTGCGTACCCCGGTGGACGGAGCGTGATAAGAAATCTGACTTCTGGCATCTGAGCTGAACTCCGCTGGCTGTCTCTGTGACGGTCAGCGGGGCCAACTGGTGGCTTCCTGTGTAGCGGCAGAATCAAAAAACACACACGGACACACATGCACAGAAACGACGGTCGGATGCCACCGTCTTACACATATTCCTTCCCTGATGCCAGGGCATCTTAGTGTGGAGACTGTGAGCCTCCCCCTAGAACTTGAATGACAAATAATTGCACACTTTTTTCTGGAAAAGATTTATATTTGTCATTAGATTCTTAAAGGGTTCGGCGATTCCTCCCCCAAATTTAAAAACGATAATGCCAGCGATTCCACGTCTAAGAGTACCCCTGATGATCTGTGGGAGCAAAGACCCAGGTACAAAGACATCCCAGAAGCATCGTCTGTGGTCGCAGAAGGCTCGATGTGGAGGGCCCCCCGCGAGGGCGAACTAAGGAAAGCAAAGCGCAGACCAGTATGTGAGCTGTGCTAACATTCGTGGGGCAACGGGGCATTTCTTAGTGTGAGCTTCCACATGGGGACTATCTCTGGGAATCCGCCGGCCACTGGTCACAACGATTGTCTCAGAGGAGGCAAATCGGGACAGAGGTCAAGCGTGAGGGGAGACTTTCTTTTTTCCAGAGTTTGTACCATTTGGACTTGTGTGGCTTAAAAATAGTCAAACAAGAAAACGATCCCACGGGGCGACATGCCAAGTAGATTTTCGAAAGAACCTGAGCAGAGAAAGGCATGTGAACGGCGGGATGAGGCTGAACGAGGGGCGGCTAATTTGGGCGGGCAGCTGCCGTGCCTCTGAATTGAGAAGGTGGCTGAGGTCAAGGCCTGACGCACGACCAGCCCGCCGTGGCCACGGGACTTGAGGGGAGTGGCGTTCTCCTTGCACGGTGTTTAACAGTCTGCCGCGTGCAGGCTCACGGCCTCACGGTGATCACGGTACCTAGGGCTTTCATGGACGGAGCTCAAAGCTCATATGCAAACCCCGTTTATCCTGCTTGAGACTGGGGGGCTGTTGCAAAGACACTCGGCCTCTGTCAGGGCAGGGTAGGAAGGAGGGGACTGGACAGTGACCGTGAGGGCTGGCAGAGGTGCTTTTGCCCCTCTGTACTCAGGAGAGAAGTCCCCTGGGACATCATCTGTGTCACAGAGCAGCTTGGGGGTGCCGATGGGCCAGACCTAGGCAGCCACCAACCTGCCAGGCAGGCTAGGTGGGGGCAAGTGAGCTGAAGGCCTCATTCCTCGGCCATGCAGCGCCTTGTTGGCGGGGCCAGAGTCTCGTGCCCATCCACCCTTCACGCGCATTGGGTTCCCGTCACAGTCACAGCGATAGCTGAGTTGGCTTCAGATGCAGGTTAACTATTTGCCTGAGGCTGAGGGAAGAACCGGTTAAGAGGCGGGGTGGGGGCGCTGGCCTCACCATTGGCTTCATTCCTCTCTGGGGCCTTGGTGGTGATCCAGGCAAAGGGCCACCTGGCCACTTTGAAATCCTGTTCTCTGAGCTGAACACCTTATTTTGCCAGTAAGTCGCTGGGCCTGCTCTGGTTTGGGATGAGGCGTCCAGCCCTCATTCTACACACTCACGACAACCCTGTCCCTGGCCAGAGAAATGGCCTCAGGGACCCCACAGCGAGAGGCTCACTGACTCGCAGGGGCTCGTCGCGTGCCCATACCGCCCACCCACCAGGATTGTCTGGAAGTAGGTGGCTCACCATCCCGGTTGGCACAGGAATGCAGGGTTTCTCAGATGCAGGCACTTCAGTGCTCAAACCAAGACAGGCTAGGTGGGGGCGAGTGAGCTGAAGGCCTCATTCCTCGGCCATGGGCAAACCTGGACGGCTGATCGCCCTCCCTGGAAGCCTGTCACCAGAGGGACATGCTCTCCTCTGGCAGAGGGACATGCCAGGACTCTGCATCCTTCTAAGGGAATGAACTCTGCATTTCCTTTTTTTCTTTCTTTCATAATTACAGGCTTTAGAGAAAAATTGAAAGAATAATACAATAATACTCCGATACCCTCCACCTAGCTCCCCCAAGTTTTTTACATTTTACTACATTTGCTTTATCCTTTTCTCTCTCTTTGAACTGGAAGAGTAAGTTACGGGCATGATGGCTTTTTACCCCAGGTGCTTCAGTATATATTTTCTAAAGACAAGAAATTCTGTTTTATAACCACCTATAATGATCGTGATCCGCAAATTAATGCTGAAACAATACTATCTAATCTACAGATCTTCCTGGGATTTTGTCAGTTGTTTCAATAATACCCTTTATCGAGAGGCCAGCTTAGGTGTGGCCTTCAGCTGTCCTGTCCTGTCTCTTTCAGTCTCCTTTGATTTATACCAGTTCTTTGTTTCTTCTGAGAACGTTTTTGTTTGTTTGTTTGTTTGTTTGTATTTTACGATGTTCCGCATTTTTAAAGAAGGCAAGCCACTCCTTTTGCGGAAGGAAGGAACTTCTAGCAGTGCTTGGCACATAACCGACCTCTGACAAGTGCTACTATATATTGAGTGCCGACTGTGTACCAGGCTCTTCAGGTACGTTAGTTCATTCATCTCTTCAACAGCTCTTTGACGTGTAAGTGATATGATTATCTCCATTCTGCAATCAAGGAAACAGGCTCAGGGAAGTTAAGAGGCTCTCTCAGGTCTTTCAGCCAGTGAGAGGTGGGCCAGATTTTAACTCCAGAGCCAGCTCTCTCTCTCCTAACACCTGGGCCATTGTGTCCTGGGGGATTTTCTTGGTGTTTTTATTCTCAGATGTTGTTTCTTTTCACCTGTGGAATTCTGAGGTCAGGAGATTGCTGTCAAGGTCCCGAGCTATTCTCTATGCAGAACTGCCCCGGGCACCTACAGAGGTAAGACTGTTGACCCTTGTACTTTCCCCAGGCCTGCAAGAAACAAGGTGGCAATTATGCTTCAGAGCCTCAGAGAGATTTCCAGCAAATGGTGCAGAGGATTACAGGGTGAAAGTTCACCTTTGAGTCTAAAATCCCCTGCCTCCTGACCGGAGTCCCGGTTACGGGGTGGAGCAGGGTATGGACTAAGGAGCCCTCTCTGGTCTGGTCCCTGTGGCTGTGGCTGTAGCGGAAGCCACAGAGTCCCCTGGCCCCCATTCTTGCTTCTTGCCTGTGCACAGAGCTGCAGCCTGAGGCTGAGCATTCTCTCATGGGGTCTGGTCACCCTCCTCCAGGAAGTCCTCCTGGCTCAAGGCCCAGCAGCCTCAGGCAGCCCCCACCTACTTTACTCATCCTGGCCTCCACCCCCTCCAGAATAGCCCTCCTCGCTCACTGCACATATTAGATATTTGATACCTACGAATGAATGAATGAATGAATGAATGAGCTTAGGTTGTCGTGGGGTCTTCCTGTCACTTGTCACCCTAACGAGTGACCTTGAAGCTGTTACCCACCTTTCTCTTCATGGTCATACCCCCACTTCCGGTTGGCCAGAAGATCTTATCTGCACTGCTCTTGAGAAGACAGCCCCCTTCCTGTCCGCTCCTGCCCCTCATTGCAGGCCGGCGGCCCTTCGCGGCTCGTTCCCTTCTCTCTCCTCCCAGGGTTTCCCCAGCAGCTTCCACACAGACCTTGATCTTGGGCTGCCTTTGTCACCACTTCGGAACAGCCAGCCCAGTCTTCTCCCGGTCTTTCTCTGGGGGATCCATTTGTGACTCTGTATGTGTATTGAATTTATTCCTTTATTCATTCGACACATAGGCACTGAGCACCTACCACATTGGAGGCACTGTGCTAGGTGCTGGGTCGGCAGGGGACGAGACAAAGCCCTTGTTTTTATGGGAGAAAAGTGATTAAGGAGCAAACAATAAATAAACAGGGCAGTCGCAGGTGTGGTAAGTGCCGTGAAGGAAAGAACACAGAGGGATTAGCTAGAGAATGACCTGGGCCACTGACGCTGGACCGTGGCCAGGGAAGGCCACGCTAAAGATGAGGAGCCAGCATGCGCAGAGTTTGGGGAATGGCGTCCCAGGTAGAGGGAACAGCAAGGGCAAAAACACATTTGGGAGAACGAGGAGAAAGCCTGTGTGGCTAGAGCTGAGCTGAGCTGAGCTGAGCAAGACCGTGGGGCCAGCCCTGGGCCTTGTTGCCCGTGGTCAGGAGTTTGGATTTTGTCGTAAGCTCCATGGGAATCCACTTTTAAAGTCGAAAGGTGACGTGGTTTCCTTTATATGTTGCAGATTCTCGGGCCATTGTGGTGGGTCGTACGGGAGGTCCCCGAGGCTCCCACCCTCCTGCAGGGGACAAGTCGTGTCCTGCCCCTGGCACTGCATGGCTCCAGAGTGCACTGGCTGGCCCCAGCCTCCTGCTCCTCAGTCCTGTCCTCCCTCTCTCGAACCCTGTCCCTGCATGCTCTACGGTGCTCCCACCTCGGCGACCACTCTTACAGCCTCCGGCCCTCCCCGAACGCCCCTCCTGCACAGACTGAGACTGGGGCTCTGGACTCAGCAGACCTGGGACCCAGTCCTGGCTTGACTGCTCACTTGGCAGAGTGACCTCGATTTCCTCTTTTAGAAAAGTGGGGGTACCAATACTATCTACTTTGTGGGGCACTTGTGAGAATTAACAAAAAAACCTGGCCTGCGCCCGGAGCCATGCTGGCACGGGGCCTGTGTCTGTGTCTCGCCCCTTCTGGCCGGAAGCGATGAAGGGACTGTGCCTATTATCTTTCTTGCTGCCGCCCCGGCTCTGAGGCTCAGCTATGAGCTGTGAGAGCCACATGGATTCTTGGCCTGGCTTTGCTCTGCTTCTAACTATCCAAACAGCTGTCTTTGCTGCTGGCAGAGACGTCAGAGACAAGGGGCTGAAACCTGAGAAGGTAAATTTAAGCCACAGATTTACAATAGCTTTTATGAGCTTGGCAGGTGTAGCTGAAGTGGGTGTTATCAGTAAACACAGCGAAGCTATTGATCACGCTGGGTGAATTGCCTCCACTGGCTTGGCAAAGACTTGGAATGTTCCCGTTAGACCCTTACGTTCAGAGCCATGTAGTGGAGTATGCTGGACCTGGGGTCAAAAGACTTGCCACTCTTCAGTGGTATGACCTTGGGCAAGTTAATTCACAGAGCCTCTGTTTCCTTTGTAAACCACAGACTAGGCCCCTAGAGTTTGTGGTGGGAAGAAGAAAACATGACAATGACCAGGAGAAGCTTTGCAAACAGTGAACTGCTGGGCCTTGTGAAGGGATGGTGATGAGGATGACAACTGGGGCAATATAGCATGGGTTCTAGAATCAGAGAGACTGGGTTCTGGCCCCAGCTGTGTGACCTCGGGCAAGTTGCTTAACCTCTCTGAGCCTCAGTTTCGTTATCTGTAAGTTAGGGATCAGAGGAGTCCCAACGTATATCACAATTACACGTGATGTACTAAGTTCAGCTGTGCCTCCCACAAATGCGAGTCTATTCGGAATTTATGAATGTGATCTTATTTGGAAATGGGGTCTTTGCAGTTGTGATTAAATGAAGATCTGGTCATACTAGATTAGAATGAGCCCTAATCCAATATGACATGTCTTTAGAAGAAGAGGGAAATTTGGACAGAGACAGAGACACACAGAGAAGAGAACACCATGCCGAGACGGGAACAGAGATTGGAGTGATCTTTCTACGAACACCGCGGATTGCCAGTGGCCACAGGAAGCCGAAAGAGGAAGGAAAGGATTATTTCCTAGAGCCTTGAGGTAGTGCGACCCTGCCGACACCTTGAATCCAGACTCTAGACTCCGAAACTGTGAGGGCATAAATTTCTGTTGTTGAAGCCACCCAGTTTGTGGTCATTTGTTACAGCAACCACAGGAAACTAATACATGTGATCATCCAAAAATAAGTCTCAGTGCAGTATTTGGCATGCAGTAAACACTGCATTTTGTTATCATTCTTATGCAGTCGTGCGTCCCTTAATGCCAAGGGTACATTCTGAGGAAGGCATCATTAGGCGATTTTGTCATCGTGTGAACACCATCAAATACACTTACCCAAACCTAGATGGGTTAACCCACTGCACACCTAAGCTGCATGGCGTAGCCTATTGCTCTCAGGCTACAAGCCTGTACAGCATGTTACTGCACTGAATACTGTAAGCGATAGTGACAAAATGGTAAGTATTTGTGAATCTAAACGTAGAAAAGGTACAGTAAAAATATGGTATAAAAGGTAAAGTCTGGTACACCTTACATAGGGCACTGATCAGGAATGGAGCTGGTGAGACTCAGAGTTGCTCTGGGTGAGTCAGCGAGTGAGTGTGAGGGAGCGTGAAGGCCTGGGACACTACCGTACTGTCATGAATTGTGCTTTGATGTTACAGCAGCTACGATGTCACTAGGCAATAGGAATTTTTCAGCTCCATTATAATTTTTTAAATTAAACTTATTGGAGTGACACGGGTTAATAATAACATCATATGAGTTTCAGACGTATAAATTCATAATACGACATCTGTATACTCTATTGCATGGCCACCCCCCAAAATCGAGACTCCTTTCGTCACCATATTTTGACCCCCTTTACCCTCTTCGTCCTCCCCCTACCTCTTTTCCCCCTGGTAACCTTATGGGACCATCATGGCGTACGTGGTCCATCAGTGGCCGAAACATAGTTATTTGACGCATGACTGTGATTATCATTGGTAGTTATCTTGGTTCAGGGCAGGTTATCACGGCCACGGACTTGGTTGGGGGAGCACCCCTGTAACCTCTGTAGCTCAAGCCTTGCTGGAGGTGAGCGTGGGGTGGCTGCTCAGGCCGTGGTCTCCATGAGCCCTGTCGTGGGATGGGGTGGTGGCTGCCCCAGCCTCCTGGTGTGGCAGGAACCCAGGCCTGGTTTCTAGAGCTTCTCATCTCGGCAGATGCCTCACAAACCTGTCTGGCAACAACATTCCTCCGACATCCAGAGCAGCTGGCTGTCACTCCACAATCCCTTGTGGTTTTGTAACAGGCAGATGAGGAATGTCAGCTGCCACTCTCTTCGGGGTTCTGAGCCCAGAGTTTCCTCTGTGGCGTGCAGATCCCTTGCCTTCTGCTCAGCTTATGTTCGGAGACCGGAGGCGGGTCTTCCGAGGCCTTCCTCAGAAGGAAGGAAGGGAGATGCAGGCCTGGGGGATCCTTCAGACACTTGAGGACAGATCTGACTCCCTTTCCGGCCTTCCTCTGGGGCCCGTCACAGCTTCTGGGTTTTGGGCAAGGAGCGTCATGGTGCAGGTTTCCAGTAAGAGTGGGCAGTGGAGAGAAGTGGCCTCAGAATAGCTGGTTCTGGCACTCGCCTCGGATGAGCCGCTTAATCTCGCAGGGCCTCGGTTTTCTCACCCATAAATGGGGATGTTTTGAGGACCTGGGGAACTGGCAGAAGTGGAGGGCACCCTCCCTCCCCTCTGCCCAACAGTGCTGGGCACCTTTGTCGAATGACTACGAGGAACAGGAAAGGGGGTTTGACCACATCCTTTCCCGTTCACGTCCACTAATTTATATCAGCACCGAGGAGGCCTCATGAGTGGGGAAGGGACAGGACTCCTGACTGAAGTTCAAGTTCAAGGACTCCTGACATGAAAAGCCCGTCTGCTGGGCTGAGCAGTCCAGCCAAGTCCATCTTGTGAATGGACACTGCCTGCCGGGCAGAGCTAACCGCGGAGCACAGACTTAATCCAGGTCCCAAGCATTGTACGTGTGCCCAGGTGGGGCAGGGGCAAGAAAAGAAGTCTGGGGACCTGGGGGGCATTTGTGGGAAGTCAGAAGAACACCTCGACACCATGAACCCTGGCAACTGGGCTGGGCGGGCCCAGGGACAGAAGACACTTCTCCCCTTCTTCCCATGCCCCGAATAATAGGTTTCTCAGGAGTGAAACATGGGGTGTGGCACCCATTTAGGGGCACCCTGCCCTGCCCGGTGAGGGAGCTCAGGTATCTGCGTTGGTCTTGGGGCGTGTGCTGGTCGAACAGTTGAGCCAGGAGCTGAGTCAGTAGGGGTGGCGGGCAAAGAACCCTGCAAGCGGCCCCAAGGGCTTCGACAGAATGTTTGGAGGGGGCTCCTAGAAAGCACTCAGATGCTTAAGGCATGAAGATGCCGAGACACAGGGCACTCTGCCCCTGTGGCCTTGAGCTGGCAAACCAACCCTGAAACTATTCTGGTTACAAATGTGCACAAATTCTGTCCCCAGTCAGCCACTTAGGAACTGCAGAGCCTCGGTCACCATTTACCCAGGAGGCCTGTTTGTCGTGATCATTGCAGGCTGGTTTGGGCAGGGTCTGTTTCTGCGAATAAAGACAGGGGTGATGGGAGAAATGAAAGCAGAGTACCCTAGGTTCCCAGCCTCAACCGTCTGCTGACGTCAGCCTCCGAAGACGGTGTCATCCCCGCCAGGACAGAGGTAGCCCCGAGCACTCTGGACGTGTGCAGGGCTCTGTGCCTGGAACTGTTTCCCATTCCAGTCGCCTCCCATCTCCACCCACACCTGAATTTAAGATGTGAGTACCTGCTGCATACGAGGCGTTGTGGCAGAAGATAGAATGGTGACGAGGACAATGGTGGTCGTCTCAACAACAGTGATAGTTTCTTCATCTGTCACATAAGGTCATAATAATAGCCACCTCCTAGGCTGCCGTAAGGGTTAAATGAGATCTTGCACTTGAAGCACTTAGCGTCCGGCACAGAGTATGTGCTTAAGAAATATTACCCATCATAACAATAATAATACCTATTACTATTAGGTATTTATGAAGACGCTGAGGCTCAGAGAGGTTAAGTGCCTCACCCAAGGTAACGCATCATGGGAGCCTGAATTCGAGCTGCTCAAGTCTAATGGAGGAGACCGACTAGTCCCCCGCAAGAGGGATTGAGTGAGCGAAGGAGAGGGTAGGTGGTCCTGGGAGAGTCCCGGGCAGTGTCAGGAAGGGCCCACAGAGCGGTGATATTTTCACTGAGCCTCGCAAGGTGAATGGGCTGTCATCGTGGAGGTATCTGCATGAGCAAAGCCGAGGAGGCACGGACACGTGGTAAACTCAAGGAACAGAATGAGGTACCTTGTGGGGATCAATGGGAAAGAAGGCTGGGCAGGTCGGCTGCAAGCAGATGGTGAGAGCCTTGAATGCATGCTGAGGACTGACACAGGGTGACAAGGACAGGGGTGATGCTGAGGACTGATGCAGGGTGACAAGGACCCCACCGACTCTCCTCAAGAGCCAGTGTGGTGCAGTGGTCCAAGACCTGGACTCTGGAGTCAGCCTGGGGGTCCCATCCACAGAGCAGGGCGATAGCAGCACATGCCCTTCCTTCCTGCCTCCCTCCCTCCCTCCTCCTTCCCCTCCCTCCCTCTCCCTCCTCCCTTCTTTCCTCCCTTTCTCCCTCCCTCCTTCCCACCTCTTTCTTCCTTCCTTCATTCCTTCCTCTCTTAAACAGCTTTACTGAAATATATAATTAACATACCATAAAATTCACCCATTTAAAGCGTATAATTCAATGGTTCTTAGCTCATTTGCAGAATTGTGCAGTCATCCCCATAATCTAATTTTAGACTATCTCATCACCTCCGACAGAAACCCCCTTAGCAGCCATTCCCCACTCTCCCCACGCCTGCCCCGCGCCGAGCGCGGATCTGCTTTCTCCTGCTGGCACTGCTCTGTGACAGGACTGCAAGGAGTGAAGCCAGGGCCCCGGGTAGCAGCTGGAATGGCCCCTCCCTTGTACCAGGCCTTCAGCAAGCAAAATCTCAGAATTACCATCATCCCTTCCAACTTGCTTTAGTGCTAGAAAGGTCGCCCTCGTCATTTACCCAGGGAGAGGCAGGAGATCCAGAGAGGGGACGAAATCTGCCCCGAGTCGGGCAGCCGTTGGGAACACAGCTCCCGCCTGGAGAACCCGCCGATTTTCCAGCACTCCAAGCCTTTCCTCAGCTGCTCCCTACTCGTCGCTGGGCCTCCCGCTAGCCGTTCTTATAACACAGGGCCTCGGTTTTTCCATCTGTACGATGGGAGTGATGGTATCTGCTGCACATGTTGTCGCGGAGATTCAGTGAGATCGAAGTCATCCTGTATGTAACGAGTGTAGCCTGGTGTTTGGGGCATAGTGTCCCTCCGCAGAACCAAGCTAAATGGAGTTAAATAAAGATCCCGTCCTGGCATCCCGGTCCTGGACAGTCCACTCGTTTGCAGTGGGCGGGGGGTTTTCCCCTCTCCCCGCCGAAGATGACGAATGGAAGCCGCTGAAACCAGGAGGCTCCTAGTCACTTCTTCGCCATCACCTGGAAGCTGGTGACATCGGCAGGGCGGGCGGAAGGTTGAGACATGTTGTGATGACTAAGAATCCGGAGCTGTGGGAGTCTGGTTAATCCACAGCGTCAAAACTTCCTTTGGCTGTTTGCAAACAAAGGCCACCCCCAGAAGAGAAGGGCCAGAGTCAGGGGAGAGGCACGCGGGCTGCCGCAGCACCTGGCTGAGCAATGCTGGCAGTGCCAAGAGGCTGGCAGGGTGGTCGGGAGCCATGGCTGTGGCTCCCTGGGAACACCCAGCTTCCTTTACCTGGTCGCTGCGTCTGTTCACCTCTGCCTGCCCCGCTAGGAACAGAAAGCTGATGGCAGACACCAGAGCCTCTGGTGGGAGTCTCTCTCCAGGAGTGGCTGATGGATTTATTGCAAGAAGCCAGAAGAAAGTGCCAGGCTGGTATCGGAGCGTGAATAACCTTAGTAATGCTAATGGCCCCCTACCAGAATCTTCCAGGGGGGAGGGATGTTCCAGAACCCACCTGAGAAGGTGTCTGGGGCTAAAGAGCAGACAGGGAAGGGGTGCGCTGACTCAGTGCTCTAGGCCCGCCCCGCCCAGCCCAGCAGACAGAAACACAGCAAAGAATCCAGACACTCCTCTCTTGACAGCCAGGGCTCAGACATCTTTTTATATACCTCGTGCCTCACAGGGGAACCAGCCGGGCTGAGAATTCCAGATCCAAGAGAAAAACTGCAAATGAGTGCAAAAAAGGAGTTCTCGTCAAAAATGCTGCCAACGACAGTACAAAGTGTAAATTTGGTGCAGCCCTTCTGATGGCAATCTGGCAATATGTTTGGAAAGCGTAAAAAAAAAAAATGCTCAGGCTCTTTATTCAAAAAGATTTTATAAAATTAACCACCCCATTGTCATCCCCACTCTCCACCCAGGGAATGAACAGGCTGCGTGTGGGGAGCTGGGCGATGTCCAGAGCAATGGTGTACTTAAAAGTCAAAAAAAGGAATCTGACCCGTGGCTCAGTTGGGGCAGAGCCACTCGGCGGAATATTATGCAGCCAGTTAAAACGATTATTCTTTTTGGTCATTTTTACTGAGCTCTGGGTGCGTCCCCAGACACTGGGACCCCAGTGCCAAATGGGACCCGGATCTCATCCTCGGTCTGGGCCCTGAAGTTCAGAAATGACCAGGCCTTCGTAGAAAGAAGCAACTTGGAAAATGTGTATTACATGATTTTAAGTGAGAAAAGTCGGAATAGAAAATTGTATATATTCTGTGTCTCCCACCGTAAGGGAAGCTAGTGTTTGTAGAACGCCAACCGTGTGTCAGATACTGGGCTGTGGGCGTTACGTGTTTGATCTTATTCAGTTTTCACGATAACCCAATGGGGCAGGTTATAGTGCTACTTTCTGTGGTCACAGGAGGAAACTGAGGCACGGAGGAAGTGACTGAGGCAGGGTTCAAACTCAAGACTCCCTGACCCCCCAAACCCAGTTTTAACCATCACTCGACACTATCTTTTCTTAACAGAGAAATGATGTCTGCTCAAAGTCAAGTACCAAAAACGAAATCTGGGCCAGTGACAATAAGGGTGGTGGCATCGGGGGCTTTTTTCTCGCTCGGTTTCTACTCCATTTGCCCAGGAAAAAAAAAAAATGAAGTTAAAAAAACAAACAAACGAACAACCCGGACACCTAGAATTTGCAGCAGATGAGGAGAAATGAATGGGGGGAAGTTGAAAAAAAGTGGGAATGAGTTAATCAAGCACGCCTTGGCTTAGACATGGAGAGAGAATGATTTGGGAGCAAGAAGCGAAGCTGGGAGGATTTGGGTGCTGGAGCCCAGGCGGCTTCTAGATGGTTTTTGGGAAGAGAAGACTCAGAGAGGCAGGGGCGGGGGGCAGGGTTATCTCCTTCAGCCATTCTCGCCAAATCTTTTTATCACCTAGTGCTTAAATGCTATCTCCTGTGTTTGCATTCCTCTCATTTTTTTTTTAGACTGCAGGAAATGATAAAGGGGGAAAAATCCGTTTGCTTTCCACCCTGGAGTGCTAGGAGAGGGTTATCTCTGCCAAATTCTTTCTCCGATGGTAAGAGGTTTTAGATTCCCCTTACCTGAGATCAGGGAAGCACCACCATGGAGTCTAATCTCCCTGGCAAATGAAGAAAAGAGTCACTGTCTAGAGATTTGAAAGCGAGGTGGTTTTACTGTGGGAAGGGTTGTCTTGGTTCCCCGCAGAGACCTTTGGAAATGGGAGCACATTTTTCCCTGTCGACACAGCTTTTAGAAAGCAGGCACCCTGGGGCAGGAAGGGGCAGGGCAGAGAGGAAGCTGGAAGGGGAGAAGGGAGAGGCAGGTTCCATTTGTTCAAATGTCGGTTGAGCACCTAGCGCCTGTAGGAGCTAAGTCTGCAGCAGCAGAGAGTGACAGGAACTTGTAGTCCAGCCAAGGTCTGTCCAAGACCACACTTCGTGTTCCCTGAGGAGTGTGGCTTCCTGAGAGCTAGCAGGTGTGAGCCCACCCACTATGCTCAGAGGTCCCGTTCTGCTGCTGGGGGTTAAAGTCATGCTCGAAGGGTGGGGTGCAAAGCCCTGTCTATCCCCTCCACAGGATCCTCCCCAGCTGTTTCTCCACTGTCCATCACAGACTATTTCAAGGGTAATGGAAGATTTCATTGAGTCAGGATTACTTAATAGGTGACTCTTAAGTCCAGAATGTTGTTCTCCAACTTCAAGAAACTGTCTATTACCCAGAATCATGCAAGGATACACTTTACACAACTGACCACATTAAAATAATTGCTTAATGATCCATCTCTCACTTCCTTTTGATAAGAATTATCATTAATTTACACAGGGTGGAGGGGGGGGCGTCTGTTTAGATATGCTTAATATAACCTGTTCTTCCCCTCTGAATTATACCTGATCTATTTATTTACCCAGTGAAAAGATTTGTGATACAAGGCACTGCTTAATCTGTCCCTGTGATCCAGTCAAGAAGAGCCCTACCCTCAGGGAGCCCATGGTTTAGGCAGGAGAGGTCACTGCGTCCAGTGAAGAGGGGACTGCAGAGGGCTGAGCAGTTGGAGTACTGCGGAGCCTGGGAGGGTCAAGCAAGGTGACCTCTGTTCTTGAAGGACTTGAAAAACAAGCAGGGGTTAGTGGGATAAAGACAGGGGGAGGCGGGTAGGAGCGGGGTGAAGGTGAGCGGACTTCCAGGCAGGGAGAACAACATAGCAAAGGCCTAGAGGTGATCGTATCTCAAATGCCATCACTAAAACTGGAAAATCTGCAAGTCTTACATGTGCTTTACTTTGGGTTACTATGAGAATCAGATCAAACAAAATCTGGCTTTTTGCTTCCTCTGGGTAGAAAAACTCTCGGGCCCTTGGCTACCTGGCAAATCGCCGTACTCTCCCTGTGGCCAGGGAACAGTTGGCAGCCTCCACATCAAGCCATCAGTGAAGTTTCTAAGATAGAAATGACCTTGAAGTCATTGGCGTGTAGTTGCTGGTGACATTGTGCATTCTTAAACTAAATTCTAACAATCAGGAAACAATTTCCTTTTACATTTCAAGTCGGAGTTTTGCTAGAATTCTGAAAATGCCTCCTCCTAATGCCTCGATTTACTTTTTCTTCACTGGTGTTTTGATCTTAATAAATTCTTGCACCTGTATGCATATGATCGTGCTGTATGTTTGTGTATATGTATATTTACAAGCACACCTACTGAGTTCCTATCTCAGCTCTAGCTCACACTGACTAGGTTTGTGAATAAACTTTCAGAGGCTGTTTCCTCTCCTGAAAAATGCGGATATGATGATGCCTACCTCATAGGGTGTTTAAGGGATCTTGTTTACAAAGAGCTTAGCGCAGTGCCTGGCACGGTGTTAACTTCGAATAAATGGTAGCTATTATGTGCATAGAAAAAAAAAGAAAAGACTGTCCTAAAATGTTGGCAGCATTTATCTCTAGTGGGTGGGATTATGGTAACAATGCACATCTATTACTTTTGTAATTAGAGAAAAAGTACAATAAATGTTATTAGTTTAAAAACCTGGCTTTGGCTTCGTTGGAAGGAACCTGCAGTTAGTGTCAGTGTAAGTAAGACGCAGCCTCTGATTTTCTACCAGGACTTTCGAGACAGACACCACCCTGCCCCCAATCAAATAACAGGGACTATCACAAAGGGACACACTTGGTCAGGAATCTAGAGAAATTTCACCCTCATCCAACCTTGTGGTCCCCTCGATCACTGCTTCCTGGAGGGCAGGCAGGAGGATTCGGAGAAAGTAACTCTCAAGTTATGGCCTCCCCTCCCGTTGGGTCCTTAGCTGGAAACCTCTAACTCTCCAGGAAATCATTCTAGGAGAGTGACATTTCTCCTCTCCTGGGCTTTGCTCTCTGTTAGAGAATAAAACATACCCTAGTCCACTTCCACTAGGGGGACTGTGAGTGTCCTGGTCTGGCATCCAGAATAATCTGAGGCCCAGAACCTTGGCTCTGTCTGATTGGGATTCTTGACCACCAGCCCAGACCAGAACCGCCTGGAACTACACGACCCCCTTCAGTGCCCTCCTTGCTCCTAGCCAAGTGGGACGGGGCAGAGTGTCCGCCTCCTCCGATTATCTGCAGAACCATCGGGCTGCACTAGGCTGGCTTCTGAGCCTTTTTCTCTTCCTTCCGCACCCTGGAGGGGGGATCTTGCTGCTGACTCTGGAGTAAAATGCCGCCTCTGTTTGGGAGACAAAGAACAGAGTGGCTCCTCCGGGTCAGCTGTCTATCCTTGGCTGGTGACTCCCTGGCCTCCCCCAGGCATCTATGACAAAGGCCTTCGGGGGCTACTCTAGGAGCTGCTGCCCACCAAGCTGCGTGTTTTCACTGGTGTTTAAGGGAATATTTTACCTTAAAAAAATTCCAAGCAGCTTTCTCGCTCTAGGAGAAATTAATTTGCCTGGGGGGAGGTGAGGATGTGGGGGTGCTGTGGCTGGGGAGGCAGCCTGGCCTCTGCATTCCTGCTAGAGCTAGTGAAAGCGTGTGTGTGAAAACGTGTGATAACGTGTAAAAGGGCATCTGTGTGCACGCTGAGAATGTGCGAGAGCATGTGTCAAAGTGTGCACTGGGGTTTAAAAGAACGTGTATGCTAGGGTGTGAGACGCGTGGAGAGTACGTGAGAGACGGCGAGCACGGGGAAGTGTACTCGTGTACTAAGGGGTGTGTGACGCGTTTGTGGGAAGGCTTGCGTGCTGTACGATGATGGCAGTGCATGTGTAAAGTGGGCGGGAATGTGAACACGTATACACGCACAAGCTAGACTGCGTCAGAGCGTATGTGAGCGCGGGGGCTGGATGTCAAGAGAACGCGTGTGCTAGAGCTTGAGTGTGCAAAGGACAGCAAGGAGGCACATGTAAGTGTATGTGAGTACTAACTAGTGTGTGTGAAAGTTTTGTACTAGGGTTTGAGGATGTGCGTGTTAGAGAGTAAGCTTACGCGGAAACGTACGTATGTAAGAACTAGTGTGGGAACGTGTGTACTAATTAGAGCCTGTGTGAGGGACGTGTGTACTCGTGTGTGTCCACGCACGAGGCATCATCACGCATGACATGCGTGTGCGCCGGTGGGCGAGCGCGCACGTGTGCAGGTTGAAGGGCGCTGGGACCCCCCGGGTGCCGTCTGGGCTGAGTGCGGGTGTCCGAGGAGTGGGAGGCCCCGCGCGTGAGTGCGAGTGCGTGAGTGCGAGTGCGTGAGTGTGCGCGCGCGCGCTCCGCCGGAGCCGGTTGCCATGGGAACACGCCGCGGCCCGAGTTAATCATTTCCTGTGGAAAGTGTGCGGGAGGGGCGGAGCGGGGCGGGCCTCGGAGGCGGCGGCGTGGAGCTGCCTCCCGCTGGCTGGCCGGGCCCCGCCGAGCCCCCGGCGCTGCAGCGACGCCGGGCTCCTGCCTCCGCCAGGCCGGTGAGTCCGGGGCCGGGGCGGGCTGGGGGCGGCCTGGGCGCTCAGGGTCCGTCCGGCCTCTGCTCGGGGCGCCGCGTCCGGGCCCACCCTGTCCGCGGGACCCCCTGCCCAGACCCGCCGTGGGGCGCGGGGAGGGCGGGGCTCCGGAGACCCAGCCTCGTGCGGTCCCCCTGCCGGCCCCCGCGCGCTCCAGCCGGAGCCGAGGACCTTGTCCAGAGCCGGGCATGGGGCGGCACGTCCGCTAGGATCGGAGCAGCCTCGGGACCCCTGTTCGGATTTCAGTGGCCGGGAAAGCCTGACCCTACCGGGGAACCGCGTGTTCGTCAGCGCCGCCCCCTCCCCTTGCGGAGGTTCCCTGCACAGCCGGGGCTCCCTTGAAGGCTGCAGGTTCAGGCCCTCCCACCACGTAGGGCTCCTGGGCTGTTCGCCTTACCCCTGTAGGGCCGGGGGTGCGGTGCGCCAGCCCGAATGTTGGGAAGGAGGGCCCCGGCCGGTGCGCTCTTGGGCAGCGGGGTAAATGAGCGATTGACAGCGGCAGCCTTGCGGGGTGGGGTCCCAGCAGGGAACGCGAGCCAGAAACCACCTCGTTCAACCCCCTGTTCTGAGTTAGAGCAGAACTCTGGTGCAGCGAAAGGCCTGGTCCTGGGAGATTTGAGATTTTAGAGAGGAAGCTGTGCTTAAATACTCAAGTACTCCCCCAACCCCCAACACAGATGTCTCGAGGTGGTGGGTAGTGGCCACCCCTGGCCTTTGACATTTCCCTCCCTATTCTTTCTCCATCCGAGTCTGGGTGAGCACCTCTCCTTTCCCAGGCGTATTCCCCATGCCCTTGATAAAGTAGCCATCTCCTTGGCCAGGGAGAGTCATTGGCAAGGAACGCAGCCTCAGAACGGAGCCCTATGTTTGCAGTGACTGGACTTCAGGGACACAGGGCGATGAGTCCTGCAGTCCTTACGGGCACTAGGGAGCAGAGGTTTTAAACTCTGGGTTGTCCTGGAAAACCCAGGACCTGTGACTGTGTGTAGGAGAGGGTCCCAGCTCCTGTCCAGCTCCCTGACCTTCTCCCTGATCTCCCAGGAAAACTAAGCCCTCGCCAGCAGCATTCTCTGGGCAGTTTTCAAGTCTGTCCCTCAGTCATTGCAAAATCCCTGGTCTAGGGGTGCAGGGCTGCAGCTCTACCACCATGGCCTGAATCCCAAGAGGCAATGTCCCTTTCCCACAGCTAGCCCCTCTGCATTCACTCACCCCTGCAGGGAGATCACTGAAAAATAAAAATTTTGAGTTCTTAGTATATGGCAGTATTGTTCTGAACACTTTATATACGCATTATCTAATCCGTATACCAACCCCATAAAGTACAGTTCTCATTTTCAGATGCAGATAGTGAAGTGCAAAGTAATTCTCCCAGGTCACACATGTAGTAAGTGGCAGAGCTGGGTTCGGAACCAGCTTTTGGTCACAGCCACTCCAATACAGTGTCCCCATTGCCCCACCCCATGAGTCCTAGGTCGGTAGCAGCCCCAGCTTGGACCTATTTGAGTCCTTGATACTTTTGACCTTCATGCTCCCCTCTGCTAAATTCAGCTGCTTTTCTTCTTCAGGATCTTGCACACACCCTTCCTCTTTCCTCCTGTTATCTTCCCGGCTGCTTCCCTGACTTCCTTTCCAGAAAGCCACAGAAATACTTTCTCTTCCTGTCCCTGCCCCTCAGACTTAGCTGATCTCCTTAAAAGATTTTCCCCTCAACCCTGGAATTGACCTTCAATGCCCCGTTCGACATGCAGGTGGAGCCCATCTCTCCCTCCTTGCCCATCGGGCAGCTGGTCGTTGGGGTAGCTTGTGTGCCCAGCTCTGTGCCCAGCAGCCTGGAGAAGGGAACATCTGGCTGCTCCTCCTGGTTCCTTCCACTCCGCAGTGGCCCATCCTTAGTAGCTCAGGGGAGCCAGCCCACATACTTGGATTAGCCTCTGCCCCATCCTTTGGCCCACAGCCCTGCCCCTGTCCCAGCGAGACTGCGCCCAGGAGCCTCCTCCTCCAAGTTGTCTTCTTCACTCAAGGAAGGCAGAGACCACGAGGCTCTAGACAGGAGCCTGGCGTCCTTCCAGGGCTTTGTGGACATTGGTCACCAGATCTTCTGGCCACCTGTCCCTGCATTCTTACTTCTTTGGACTCTCGATGCTTCAGTCATTCCTGTCCCTCTGTTGACCCAGCATGCTCCAGTCTCTCCCGAATACCACATGCTCTCGATTCAGCTTCTCCTTCCCACCCTAGCCAGACTTCCCCAAAGAGAAGGAAGTGGCAGCTTCCCGCAGCCCCCGCCAATCCCTTGGTTTGTCCGCTGCCTCGCTCCACAGAAATTCTTCCAGTTTGACCTCTCTGTGGCATGGGCCACTCACTGGTCACCTCTGAGGATTCTGCACCTACCTGGTGCTTCTGCCACCTTCCTTCTTCAACTTTCCTTCCCTCCAGGAGTGACTTGTCTTCCCTGGTTGCCTTTCATCTTGCACGACCTTTGGTGATCGTATCCTCCCTGTGAAATTGTGGCCTCCCAGCTCCGAGTCTCCGTCTCCAGCCCTGCTCTCTTCCAAGTTTCAGTTTGAGCCCTGGCGTGTGTTCATTTCCGGGCATTTACCCAACAAGCCGTCGCTGGGCATTTGGTGTGGCTGTAGCTGGGTGCTGTGGGGCTGCAAAGATGGACGTTCTATGCGCTCCACCCTGGGGACCGTAGAGAGTCAGGGGTGGTGGACGCTGTTCAAATAGGTGTCTGGTAGGAAGGAGTCAGTGCACTGAGGAATGGAGGAAGTGGTCTTCAGCTCAGGTAGCACCATCAGCAAGGCCATGGGTGCCTCCAACTCCATTTTAAAACCAAAAGCAAACTCCACACTGCCTCTCTGAGCTGACTTGGCTTCTGTAAATGGCATCACTGTCTGAGTCTGAGAGTATAGCTCGGTCACCTTAAATGCCCTCAAGGCTGCTTTGTACACAATAGGTGCTCAGTAAAGACTAGTGCACTGAATGCTGGAAGTCTGTGCTGTTCATTTGTTCAGTTTATAAGGGATCTGTGGGCTTTCCATCTAGACCAGTGCTAGCGCTCCCCACCCACCCCACCCCCATTCTCCCACAGCTCCCGGTGCCTCCCTGCAGGCTGTTTTGACTAGGAAGGTTTGTTGAAGTATTTACCTCCCTCTTCACAGAGAGCTTTGAGGCCGCGTTTCTCCTGATCAAAGAGTACCCCTGGCAAGTGCTTGGCACATAGCAGGCCCTGGCTAAATAATTATCAAATGAAGAATGAATGAATCTTTGTATCTCAGTTCCTAGCCTGTTGCCTGCTGGTTGTAAGGCTGGAGTGAAGTCTACTTTGAATATGCGAATGAGCTGACTTTAAGAGAATTCGATACGTATATCTAACTTGTAAGAGAATTTGATATGTACATCTAACTTGTCGCTGGCCACAGTCAGGGCCTCTTCTGATTAGATTTATGGAGGGGGGCGGGTATTGACCGGCACTTCCTTCATGTGGGGTCGTGACCTGGTGTGTCTTTAAGCTACCAGGCTCCTAAGTGGAGGGGCTGAGATGTGGGGTTTCCACATCGTGCTGCAGACACACAGCCCTACTCAGAAGTAGGGCTCCTTGCCTACTTCTGAGCCTCTCTACTTGGTAACAAACACTCCAAAATTGTGGCAGGCCCCGTTTCTTCCCTTGAGCCCCCGTAGGGGTCCTTGGGGGGACATTCAAGTTGGCCCAGACCCTCTAAAAGGCTCAGACCTGCCCCCGTGCTGGCCAGGGGTCTTCAATCTGTTCCCTTGCTCTCTCCTCAGGCTGCCAGGCGCCCAGAGGAGGCTGCTGAGCCCCGGGCCATGGTCCAGTCTCGCCGGACCTGGAACCTGGGAGCCACGCCCTCGCTGCGCGGCCTTTGGCGAGTGGGCCGGGCCCCGGAGCCAGAGCTGGAGCCCGGGATGGCTCGCCCCGCCCCAGCCAGCCCGGCCTCCCGCCCTTTCCCACACACCGGCCCGGGGAGGTTGAGAACTGGTGAGTCCGCATTTTTAAAATGCCTCTTTATTTCCCTTCCTTCCTCCTGATACCAGAGATGAGAGCAGGGGTTCTCGCAAGTTCCTAGGCTCAGTCAGAGCTGTCAGGTAAATTACAGGGTCCGGCAGCAGCCGGCAAGCCGGGCGTGGAGTCAGGGCGTCAATCTCGCTGGGGCTGCTGCCCTGCGCTGTCTGTACAGAGAGAAGTCGCAGACGCTGAGTTGTACTTGAACGCAGTCCCTAGAGCACAGAGAACGCCGCCAACAGGCACGCGGTCCTGGCCCAGCCGGGTCGGGGTAGCTCCGGTCCACCCGTCCTTGGCGGAGTGCTCGGGCTCTCCCTTTGCTTCTCTCTCCGATTCCTGCCCGAGGCTGGTAAACAAGGTAGGTGAAGTGGCTGCCTGGCGCCCGGCGCTCCGCTGACACTTGATCCCGCCTGCGGTGGCCCACGGGTGGCGGGAGGAGTAGATGAAGCTGCTCTGGAGCCCGGCCGGGCAGCGTTTGGGTGCTGTGCTCTCAGTTTTAGATGCCATCCAGGGTGGCTTCTGCAGGGGCCAGGGACAGCAGGTGGGCAGTGAAGGAGTCCCCGCGTCTGGGCCCCCGCTGGCCCCCGCTGGCCCCCGGGGAAGCTGTCAACACCAGCTCTCCTTTCTGGGTTCTATCCCCTGGTGCCTCCAACTTCAAGAAGTAAGTGGCAACTCTGATTCTGGGTGGAGGCTGGATTGTCTGGGGAGCTGCCCTTGACCCTCTTCCAAGTTCGATTCGGGCAGGTCATCCCGAAAGTGTTAGGGGAGAGAGGTGTCTTCGGACGAGATGCTTTCAGGTGTTTGCCGTCTGTTGCTCTTGACCTACGGGGTAAAGGGTTTAGATTACTCGCCTGTTTGAGCTGGCAGAATCCCTCTAGGCCATCAGGTCTAAGCCCCTCAAAGTACAGAAGGGGAAACTGAGGCCCAGAGAGGGCACACGGCCAAATCCTGTTAGGTTTCCTCTCTCCTACCACATTTGTACTGTCGGGGGCAGCCAGAGCGATGCCCTCCAAGGTCTCTCTGCAGGGGACATTGAGGCTGGGATGACCCTGGGGGCCTCCAGGAAAAGCTTGGGCTTTGGGGTCAGGTGGCCCCGGTTGTCTGGAAGGGGCTGAAGATGGTCTCTACCCCACAAGGTTGTAAGGATTACAAATGGAATAGGAACAAGTATTGCTTTTCTGGTAAAAAAAAGAAAAAAAAAAGAACAAAGAAAGCAAGAAACCAAAAACAAAAACATGTTCTCTTAAAAAACGAAAAAGCAAAAACCAAGATCAAAAACACAGAAAACTATAAACAAGAAAATAAAAATCTACAGCATACCTTGGAGATATTGCCGGTTCCCGACCACCACAGTCACGCGAGCACCGCAGGACAGCGAGTCGTCATCCTTTTGCTGGTGGAGGGTCTTGTCTTCGATTTGTAAAAAACGCGACATTTGTGGAGAGCAGTAAAGCGAAGCGCAATGACGCCGGTCTGAGCTTGTCACTGAACCTTCTGCATAGCGCCTCCCAGTCTCACGTGTGCACGTGCGTGTGCATGTAGGTCTATCACATGAGGACAATATGACTACAGACTTCTATCCACTTTTAACATGTAAGGCAAAGGCCAAATGAAATCCTAGGTGTGAAATGCTAAGATAGTGCCTGCCCCTGCACAGGGACTCGGCCAACCTGGTTGCCCCTGGGGCCCTCAGCCCTCACCTGGCACCGTGTGAACTCTTTATGTGTGTCACCCATTTTGTCCTTACTACAGGACTGTGATTTAGTTCTTTATCCCCATTTTGTTGACAAGGAAACTGAGGATCAAGAAGGGCATTTAAGGTCTGGGAAGCACTTGGCCCATGGCTGGCACTCATCATGTCATCACACCCCAAGGTGGTGGCTCTGCCACTTGCCGCTGTGAGGCGAGCCCTCCTCCCACCCTGCCCCATCTGGCTCCACAGGCTGTGGTGGAAGGTTGAAGTGGGGTGGATGGGGTGTCGGTGTCACAGTCAGCCCTCGCCCCCGTCTGCTGAGGGAGGCAATGTGTCAGAGGCAGGAGGGGATGCACCTTAGCTGGTCCTGAATATGCTTTTGAAGGCAGTTCAGACCAGGCCACCCAGCTTTGGGTTGGTCTTAGTGAAGGCAATAGAGAAATTGCCACCTAGAGGCAGCCCAGGGAATAAAGCCTCGGCCCTGGCTTTAGGATTAGTGTGGCCAGGTTGGCACTGCTCCCTTCTGCTGCTTTCTGCAGAAGGCCCTCATGAGCAAGTGCCAGCCCCCAAAGCCACTGTGGGGGAGGAGAGCCCCCAAAGGGACTTGGGTGCCCTCCTGTAGAGCATCTAGGGGCGGCTTTTGGTAAGAAAGGCGTACGGCCCTTGCCCAGTGCCAGGCCTTCCCTCTGTGCTGGCAGGCGTGTGAGAGCATGTGCGTCCCTCCTGGCTGGGCCTGGGTTGGCTGGAGTGTGTGCAAGCCACGCTCAGCTGCGGCCCTGCCCAGGGGTCCAAGCATCTCACGTATCTTTTCTGTCTTGGGACAGGGCGTGGAAAAGATACCCCAGCCAGTGGCGACGAAGACTCTGGTGCCCGAATTGCAGCCCACCCAGCCCTAGCTCAGTGCCGAGCCCTCAGCGTGGACTGCACTGGCCCCGGGAGCCCCCGCAGACTCTACCTGAGTGTGCAGGTAAGCAGCATGGGACCTTAAGAAACATGAAGGGTCCAGCCAGGCGGGTGTGCCTTGGCCCTCTGAGCTCCAGCACCTGGGTCCCCGACAGGCTCCTCTGGGGAAGGAAGCACCGATGGAGAGCTCGGGACCTGCCTCGTGCCTCTTAGCTAAGCTCCTTGTAGCACATCTGCCTGTGGGCCTGCATGGATGGAGCAATTTGCTTTATTAGTTATCTGGGGGGAAATCTCACAGATGACAGAAGCTTTTCAGCCACACCCTGGCTGGCTGAGGTGTTAAAGTGGGAAATGTGGGGCCTTCTCTGAGAAGGTGTTAGTAAGACAGGCAGGTTTTAGGGTAGCTGTTCATTCCTGCTCGGGCGTGTGATTCTGTGGGGCAGTACTTGTATTTCTTCATTTAAAGCGGGAATCCAAAGCTAGACAGAGGGCTTCACCGAAGCTTGGGTTCTTTGATCGTAGAAGTGATGCATCACGATAGCACTAACAGTAGCTACGATTTATTGCACACGGAGTTCGTGCCAGGCACTGTGCCGTGTGTTATGTATCTCACGTCAGTCCTCATGACAATCTCAAGACACAGTTATTGTTTTATCTGAGTTTCAAGGATGCAGTGACGAATGCTCTGTGGTTTAATATCTTGCTCAGAGAGGTTTAATATCTTGCTACTGGTCACAAAGCAGGCTGCGATCTGAACCACTAAACACGATATGCTTTACAACATATGGCGTAAAGAACTCACACAGGGCAGAGATGTAATATCTAGAAACTGAATATTTCCTATATCTTTGAGAAATCCACTGTTAAGAGTCTGGTGTTTATTTATCTTTTCAATGAATTATATTTATACAATTTTTGTTATTTACTTTCGCATATTATTCTGTGGCTAGCTCCCTCAACAGTAAATCTTCATGGTTTCTTCACGCATGTCAGTGTAGATAGAACTATCTCATTCATTTAAACTGCTGCACCATATTCCACTCCAAGGCTTACCATGAGTTTTCTAGCTGATCCTCTGTATTTTTTCTGATTGCAATGAGCTCCTTAAAGATCTCTGCATTCGTGCAGCTCTAGTGTTGGGTCATTTCAGGACCACACAGACTCTGCACTTTTTAAATGAATGTATTTGTCCACACGTATCTATGAAGTGCCTACTATGTGCCAGGTGCTGTGCTAGGTGGTGACGCACAGCAAAGAAGAGATATAGACCCGACAGTGTAGCGGAGGCGCCAGACAGCAAGCAAATGATCACAAAAGTATGAATGTAAACCAGGCGAGGGCCACCGAGGCGGTGGCAGGGGACGAAGGGCCAGAGTTATCTGGGTGTGTTGCCAAGAGCCCCCCGCCCTGCTCCCCCACCCCCCAAGAAAGATCATGCACGGGAGGGCCCACCTCACAGGGACATGAGCAAATGGAGGGCACGATGGAGTGTGGGAGACTCACGTGCCCTCGTGCAGACGGAAGTCCTGGGCCCGGGTGGCACGTGGCCCCCCATCCTGATCCGAACACGGGCCTGGTGCTTGCTCTTACCTCAGAGATAGACTTGGGCTTCAGGGTTTCTCTTGGCCCCTTTTATGTGGTTCATCTGAAAACTGAATCACATGGTCCTTTTATCGGTAAGTTCTGTAAGAAAAGCAGGTCTGGTCCGAGAACAGTTAAAGAAACCAGAGAATCCTTTTTTTTTTTTTTTTTTGTCTGACTTGAGGCATTGGTAGTTAAATCGAGAGGGTCAGAAACCAGCTGCCTTGAGCTGGGCGGTGGCTCTGTTCTTGAATTTTGATTATGGGGTGTTGGGTTGTGGTTGCAGCCGAGTCCTGGGGTCAGCAGATCTGCTGAGGATGTCTGAGAAGCTCCAGCCAGCAACCCGTTTCCAAGGTCTCGCCCTGCAAAGCTCTATGACATTCGTAGGTGCTTCGAGGTCCGGGATGTAGGGCTGAAGTAGGGACCCAGGCACAGTGAAGTGACTCCCTAGGCTTAGCGACCCTCCCCAGCGTCTCAAGCAGCTAAAACCTGAGCCCGTCCCTGTGGAGGTGCTGCAGAAACTCCCCACCCCCCCCGGGGCCCGTCTGCCCTTCCTGTGGCTTGGCCAACAGGCCAGAAATAGTGTAACCTTTGCTCTGGTCGGCAAATGGAAACTTCCAGCTGCCACCGTTGCCGCCACCGCTGACAAGCCTGCTTGTGTTGGTGTGGCAGTTGGTCAAAGGGTGGGGACAAAATAGAGTTGGCAGAATTTTCCTAAAAAACAAAATAAATAGAGAGATGGGCTCTCCACTCTCCTTTCTGAAGTAGAATGTCGGGTTGAGAGAGAGGGGGGTTTAGTGCATTGCAAACTGACTAGCTTGGTGGTGTTGCTTTTGGCTTCTTTTCAATTCTCTTTATCGGCTTTTTTGATGATACAAGTACAAAAAAAAAAATTTAAGACTAAAGAAATAATATAACACAAATGGCTACCTGGTGTGTAGCTCTTGCTATGCGCCAGACACTTTGCGTATTTTGCCTAAGTTATCACAGTTACTCTTCACGCCAGCTCCATGAGGTGGGTGGTTGTTATCATTTCTATTTTAAAAACGGGGGAAATGAAGCTTCAGGAAAGGAAGGTAACTCTGTTGCCCAGAGTCACACAGCTCGCAAGAGGCAGAAGCAGGCTTCACACCCCGTCCTTCCCGACTTGAGACTTGGATCAGTTTTTTTTTTTTTTTTTTAAAAACATAGCATTTGTCTCTTTGTTTTGAATACGGTGGACACAAAGACACACAAAACACGCCTGGAATCTCTCCTCCTTGTTAACTTCCGTTGATGCTAAAAAACAAAACAGAACGCTGTCGATGTTTATAAGCTTAAAAATGCAGACACCGAGGTTCAGCATGAAATGAAAAGCCTCCTCTCCCTCCCTCCCGCAGTCTCTCGGCTAAGTTTCTTTTTATTCTCAAAACAGTTTCAATGAGGCACGTTTCTCTTCTTTGCCTCCCCGTCACCCAGCCTCCCAGAGAGATCGGCTGTCTTTCCTATTTCCCCCAAATTGTTTTTCGAGACATTTTATTTCCATCATCCTTCGATGGGATCACCCTTTATATGTGGTCGTTGCCTGGGACGTCTTTCCCTGTGAGCCGCTGGTGATTTTCTCCGGATGAGACTCTTTCTGCCCCTCCCACCCCTCTCTCTGCCTCTCCCCCAGTCTGCTCTACCTCAGCCTTCTCTGCCTTGGTTCCTCCTTGATCAGGAGACAGGGTCTTGTGGTCCTTGGGTAGCCGTGGTGCGGGGGGCCGTGGCCTTCCCCTGCCTGTCTGGACCCATGCGCCCCCTGCTTGGCAGCCCCAGGCTGGTGCCATCTGGAGGTGGGGGCAGTTGACATCGTGGGAGGAGTTGCCTTGAGATTGCCGTGCCTGGCGGGGCTGGACAGGCCTGTGAACGGCGGGGCCGCAGGTCTGAGTGGAACTGGCTGCGGCACTGGTGACTCACACCTCACAGGGCCCATAGGAGTGGCAGCGTGGACTTTACCTGCGGACTTCCAAGTGTTCCAGGAACCTTCTCTGCTGAACACACTGCCACTGTCTTGTCGTCGGATCTGGGCACGTTTGCTTCCAGACTCTGGGCCTCTGGACTCCCCTCCACCCCCACCCCCACCCCACCCTGGGCCATGGCCCTTGCCAACTCCACTCCCTCTCCACTGCAGTCCCCTTCACGTGAGGATTCTGGTTGTGTCTTGGCAGCAGGCCCTGCGGGACAAGGGGTGCAAGAACAAGAGTCAGGGGACGAAAGAAGAGACGCTCCTGAAGAGGCAGGCACCGGCCCCCAGGCGGGACCGGGAGGCCCAGGAAGCTGGTGGCACCATGAATGTAGAGAAATCAGGTAAAGGAGGTCAGCCCATCGGCCTGCAATGGCCCTGGCTAAAGCTGGAGCCGGAGGGGAGGCTCTTGTGGTGTCTGAGCTGTCCCCACATACTGTCCTCCTCACTTGGAGGTGGCCCATGCAGACCTTGGACACTGTGACGTGGAACTCAGAGACCCTAGCCTGTCCATCCCTCCTCCAGGGACTCCCTCCCCTCAGTGACACTGGGGCCCCACTCAGTGATAAGAAGCTTTGGCTCGCATGAGCTGGGGTTGAATTTCCCCGCTTTTTGTCTTTTCCCCAGCGCCCGTCAAAAGCAGGGCGAGTGAGGCGGCCTCAGAGACGCCACTGCCTGCGGAGAAGGGCCTGACCAGGTCCCCTTGTATCTGTGGGTCCACCCCACCTGGGGACCCAGGGACCCTGGGACAGGGCTTCACTCTGCTGCCTCAAGGCCAGGAAAGAGGAGCCGGTGGCTCCGCTCTTCTCTGGCAAGGCCGACTGGCTCTGGGAGATTCTACAGGCCCCCTTTCCGAGCTTCCCCAGCGAGAAGCCTGGGCCCCGTGATAATTGGGAAGGGTCATCCTCTATTTGCCGGAGAGGAAGGCTAACGGTGTCTGGAGAAGAAGGAGCTGGTCTTTCCCTTGTTTGCCCTCCCGTCGCCTGAGGTTGATTTGTGTGTCTGAACTTGCCGGGGAGGTAACCCAGTCCCTTCTCTAAGCTCCTGCCAGAGACGCGGTCGGTCGCCCACTCAGTTCAACCTCAGGTGTTGGGGTCAGGCTGAGATGTGGGCGGAGGGCCCTGGGGGAGGGGACATCGTTCAGCCAATCAGGCGGGCTCTCCTAATCTGCTGAGAGGAGAGGCCAGTTCCAGTCTAGAGTGAGGACCCGCTCTTGGAGGCGGGGCCCGGCCCAGGGCCAGGCCTCAGTCTCCCTGAGCCTGAGTGCCCGTCGTGGGGCAGTGCCCAGGCTGGGTCTCTGAGTGTGCACTCCTTTGAAAACCTGCACTGACAGCTGACCTGCTAAGAGGCGCAAAGCCTCCTCCGTGCCAGGGCCGTTGGGTCGCTCTTCCCTGAGGGTCCCTTTGTCCCTTTGGTCTCACCTCTCCCCTCCTGCCCCCCCCCCCCCCCCCCGGCCAGCTTCTGTGAGGTCTTCCTCCCCAGCAAGCACTTCTTCAGGCCCTTTTCGCCCCTGTCCCACGGACACTGTGCTGAGGTCACAAGGAACCCCACCAGGCATGGGCACTGAGGGAGGTTCAGAACCTGCTGGGATACGAGAGTGTTCTGGGTGAGAAGGGCTACTATCCCACGTCCAGTTGGGTAACACTTACGCCTGCTCATCTGCCATGGTGTCCAGGCTTCTGTCCCAAGGGTGTCTCTTTGGGTAAGGACTGTTGACCTCGTTTCACAAGGGAAGACCCTGAAGGGCCTCTCCCACGTGTCCCTTCAGGGGCAGAACCAGCTCTTGGGCCTGGAGCCCAGTATATTCCCTCCCACCCCACAGCAGTCTGCAAAGGGCTGAGGGCCACGCTGGTCACATGCTGCCATGGCAGCCCCGTGTGCAGGCCTGGAAGCATCCGTCTGACCTCACTCTCTCTAGAACAGAAAGCAGAAGCTGGGCCAACTGGTGTGACATGCATGCTGTGTCACATGCAGGCCACATGGCCAGGGCCACTAGCCAACCAGTGACTGTCTCTGTTCCATGTCTCTAGTGGGTCTTGAGTTGAAGCTGTCCCAAGGGGTGGGGAAGCAAGGAAAAGCCAGCCCGCGTGTGTTTCGCCTGCTCTCCTGAGGCTGGGATGAGGGGCTTCTCATCTTCTACCCCTCCCAGGGTCAGTGCTGAGACTTCCTGGTTCAGTCCAGCCGGAAGCAGCTCCTTCCACACTCCCCACTCCAGGCCAGCCCAGAAGGCAAGCTGCACTGTGGCGTCTCCAGTCTCAGCAAGCACACTTACTGCCTCCCCTGGGTCCGAGGTGCCAGCAGCACCTCTGTGTGACCCCAGGGAGTCTGGGAGCCCCTCAGTCCCACCCGCACCGGGCCGCAGCTCCTGGCACCTGTTGCGAGGGAGCCCAGGAGTCCTGGTCCTCAGAGGAGGCTTGTGGCCAGCAGATGCTGCTCTTCCGGCTTCCCTCTTGGACACTGTTCTGCCTCTGGGGACTTTGGCCAGGGCCAGATTGGGTCGCCTGCGGGGAGAGGCGAATCCCCTGCCCTTTCACCCTCTCCTCTGCCGCCCTCCCTCCTCCCAAGCTCCTCGCCAGCTCCCCGCCTGCAGAAACCGTGGCCGTTCTCAGTGCCCTAGAAGCAAGCTTTGACACGCCTCCCAGGCCCCATTAGCAGGTCACAGGCCTTGATTCTGTGTCTTTATCCTTCCGTCCGTCTGTCTGTCTCTCTCCTGCTCCTGGTGGTAGGAGAGTGGAAGGTGGTGGCAGGAGGAGGACCCAGGCAGAGTCAGCCTGCCCCGGTACCAAATGCTTCCTCCCACCTGTGTAGTCTCTGGGCTCAGTCCTGCTGCGTAGAGGTGTCTGCCTCAGAGCAGGCCTGTCTGTGTCCCTGTCCATGTGCTGTGTCTGTCTCCGTGTCCTGGTCTGTCTGTCCCCTGCTCATGCACACCCTCCCTTTGCTCCCTTTCTGTGTGCAGGTGACCACTGCCTGGGCAGGGGGCAGGCTAGATAATCCTCGCCTCTCTACTCTGGAGAGGGTTTGGGGTTTAAGGATATTAGGTACCCCCAAGAACAGTTTTCTGGGGAGGGAACCTCGACTCCTTGGCTGCTGCCAGAAGGCCTGTCTTTCTCAGCGGCGATGCCATGAAGGCCGACCATGGAGAGGCTATTGCCCACCAGACCCAGATCCCATGCTTCGAGGCGAGCATTCAGTGAAAGTTACTTTCCCAAGTCCTGCTCCAGGCAATTCCACTCCCCCAGACACTGCCCGCTGAAGTGGCTTCCTCTGAGGCAGGCCCTGGAGACCCCTGGCTCTTGCTGCTGCTGGTGCCACCAGCCCTCGCCCAGCTCCCCGTCCCCTCTGCTTGCATTCCCTCCCTGTCCTGTTGGGTAACACTCACCACATGGTCTGCCTTGCCGTGACAGGCCCCCTCTCCTGGGCCAGGGTGGGACCTCTGCTGCCCTGCTGATTGGCCGCTACTTTGCTCATAGGTGGGCGGCTCTTTGGCAGCGGGAGGTGCTCAGGCCTGCCGGGGCCGCCAGGTGCGGCCCCTGTGGTGCATAGGATGGTGGAGGCCATGTCCCAGCTACAGGAGGAGAGAGCCCGGCTGCAGGAGGAGCTGGTGGCCCTGCGGGAGAGGCTGGCCCTCCGCGACAGTGACCTGCCAGCCACATCCACCCAGCCGCAGAATCAGGTACCTGGGGAGGATGGGATGGGCAGAGGCCACTGCCCACCGTGGAGCAGGTCGGAGGACATCGCCCCGGTGTCCACCAGGCCAGTGCCATAATGGTCGCATGGAGTCCCCTCTCCTGGCTCGAGAACGCGTGAGGGCGAGGATCAGGGGCCCGGACCACCCATCCTGGTCATCCTTGTGCTCCATCCCTCACTGTTACCAGAGGCCAGGACCTACCTCTCCAGAGTGACGGGCAGCACGTGTAGACGTAAACAGAGCAGGAAGGTACAGGGACACTTCCTGCCTTGAGTCCACCCCGTCTTCCAGGTGCCCTGGACTGGGCAGCCTGAGTAGACAAAAGCCATTGCAGAGGTCACCCCACGGAAAACCGGCAGGGAAGGAGAGGCTGGTGTGCGTGCATGTGAGAGGAGGGAGCTCCCAACCCTCTGGAGGCCGGGGAGAGCCGACGGTTATGCTGTGAGCACTGTTTCCTTCACTGGCCGGCCAAGAGGACAGTGGGGGACTCTCGGCCCCTGAGCTGCACTGCGCATGGGGCCGACCACTGGCCCCCCTCTGCGCGCCTGGCAGCTTCACTGCCTCTTCCTTCCCCAGCGCCACGTGAGCCCCGAGGCCCCTCTCCTCGGGCTTAGCTCCCCACTCCCATTCCTGTTGTCATGTCTGTCTCTCGTGCCTGCGTCTGACCTTCCCCACTTCCCCAAGGTCCCCAACCCTGTCCGCCCCGTCATCCCCGCGTTGGGTCTGGTGCCCAAGCTTCGGGCTTGGTCCGTGGAAAGCCCCGCCTTCGGGGGGAGCGCGCTCTTGCTCTGCGATGAGCCAGCTTGTGCCCTTCTCCTGAGTGACCTTCACTGAAAACTGTAACTGGTTCTCAGCAGATTATTTTTATGCACTTTTTAAGTGCAGCATTTTTTTTTTTTCCAGCTTCCAAATGTGTCCTCGTCTCAAGACCTATCTGTCCTGACCACTATCAGCTCCTTGCTGAATTGGTGGCCCCCGTCGGGGCATCCCTGGTGTCCCGTGTCTCCCTCTTTTATGCTGACCCCCTTGTTTGCTGCCCTGGGCTGGTCTACCCCACTAAAGGGGACTCCTTAAGGCAGAGTGTGACAAGCAGCTTTGTATCACCATTGCCTCCTGCAGTGCCCACCTCAGATGTCTGCTGGGTGCCTGGTGTGTACGGGCGCTGAGCTGAGCTGGGACGCCCAGGGGGACAGGCACGCCCTGGCCTGTGGAGGCTGCAGTCCGGGGAAGGACAGGCACTGGTTACGTGCACCCATGTAAAGTGGAAGGAGTTACACGGGCTCTGCAGGCGGGCACGCTCAGGGCATGAGGCTTGGACCAGGAGCTTTGTCAGGGAGGTCGGGCCCTGTTGCGGAGGTCAGGGCTGGCTTCCCCGAGAAAATGACACTGGAGCTGAAGTCCGGCACAAAGCAGAGGAAATGTGCTCTGAGCTGAGGGGACAGTCAGCGCAAAGGGACTGTGGCAGAAGCAGCGACATGAGTACTTTTGGTGCCGGCTTCTAGGACCCCTCGGGGTTATCGGAATCCTCGGATGCTCCAGTCCCTCATATAAAATGGTGTAGTATTTGCGTATAACCTACACGCTTCCTCCCATATACCTTTAAATCATCTCTAGATTCATTGTAATACCTAGTACAATGTAGATGCCGTGTAAATGATTGTACTGTATTGTTTAGGGATCAACTTTCTGGAATAGTTTTTCTTTTTCAAATATTTTCAGTCTGAGGATGTGGAACCCAAGGATTCGGGAGGAACCAAAGCCTCTGTGGCTGGGGCGTGGCACCAGGGGCCGCCCCACGGGCTGTGGGGCTGGTGCAGCGCCCACCCTGCAGGACGCTCGGCCGACCCGTCACGGGCTCCTGGGCAGCTTTTCCTTCCCTGACCTTCCCCAGTTTAGAGTGTCCAGGCACTTCACTTTCCAAACAAATTGTTTTGTTTTTAAAGGGCTTTGCTGGGATATAATTCACTTACCATAAACTTCACCTCTTTAAGGTATACAGTTTACTGTTCTTCGGTATATTAAGATGGAGACACAATCGCCATCATTATCTAATTTCAAAATACTTTCGTTGCCCTAAAAAGATCTATTAAGTCATTTCCCATTTCTCTCTCCCCCCAGCTCCTGGCAATGCTGATCTGCTTTCTGTTTTATAGATTTGCCTTTTTGGAACATTTCATATAAATGAAATCATCATAATATGTGGCGTTTTGTGATTTTCAGCAAGTTTTTAAAACATGTTCTTTTTCTTAATTAGCAAAATCTACTTATTTTTTAGAGGGGAAGCTGAAGGCAGCCTTTTTGGTGCCTTTGAGCCCCAGCTCGCAGACGTTCTCAGCCCTCACCCCCTACTCCCCACCACCCTCCCCTCCCCCGCCCCTCTCACCAATTTGGAGAATTCAGAATGGTGCCTGGTCTTTGCTCACATTGTTTTATCCTTGGATTTTCTGACTACCAGCTCTTTTCTGAAAAATTCTCAGGGGACACATTTCCAGGTCTCCAAGCCACTCTCTGGAGGGTTTGACCCTGTGGCGCTGTGGCCAACCACGTGGGCCTAGAGCTGCCACCACCATCGTCATTACTGGCAAGAGTTTCGGATTTGAATCACGGGAGCAAGATGCTGGCCCTGGCTGTGCCACTCTCTGAGGCCCAGGAAGTCACTTCCTCTCTGAGCCTTCATTTTCCAGTGTCTAAACTGGGGCTGATGAATCTTGCTTCGTGGTTATTGGGCAGACCAGTTGTGAGACCGGACAGAAAAATGGATGGTACACGGTAAAGTTCTGTGCCTTGTGAGGTGTCACTCCTGCATGCTCTGGTGTCCTGTCAGCCTCACTGTGGTTTGGCACAGGTCGATCTTCCCGGTCTTCCGAACGTCGCCTCTCTGAAAAGAGCCCGCCGTGGGGTGCTCTCTGCCTGGTTCTCATGGCCTTGTTCCCAGCCTTGTCCACACTCACCTCTGGACGTGGCTGCTTCCCCACGTTGCTCTCCCTGAAAGGCGGCATGCCTTGTGGCTAAGAGTGAGGGCACTGTGCGGGGCATTCTGGGGGACCCGAGTCTCCACCTGGAGCAAGTTGCTTAACCAAGGCTTAATCTCGTGGAACCTCAGTTTTTCTTTCTGTAATATGGGCATAATAATAGTACCACCTCAGAGGACTGGGGGATTCAAAGGGTTGATTTTATGAAGACCCCCGTCGAACCTGGGCTTGCGAGGGCCGTGGGAGGCTTTTCAGGCCTCCCATTGACACGTGGCAGTTGGAGAAGTTTGTATTAACTGGGAGCCCATCATGCTCCTTGCAGGCAGTCCTCGGGCTGGAGGTCCCCAGTCCTTGAGCACCCAGCTGACCCAGGCCACAGAGGCCATCGGTCTTGGTCCGGTGACCAAGGGAGGCTGCGGCTAGTCCAGATAACTCTCCCCAGTGTTGGCCACGGCAGCCCCAGGTTACGTCCCACTAGCCTTAAGCTCCCCTCTACTGTCATAGGTGTCCCTGGAGTGATGGCCTCCCCGCTCCCAAGGCTCCATGTCACACACACCCCCAGTGCATCCCATCCCTTCCTGCCCCGGCATCTCAAGATAGAGCCTTAAACAGTTGTGTTCAGAGGCCACAGACTAGATCTTGCTGTCAAAGGTGTTGTGTGTGTTTGGCGATTTTTTTCTTAATCAGTTAACAAAATTGTGGTAGAAGGCACATGATATAAAATTTGCCATCTTAACCGTTTTTAAGTGTACAGATTGGTAGCTTTAAGTACATCCACACTATCTCTCTGAATTTAGCTACTCTGAGAACTTCATTTAAGTGGAATCATACAAGATTTGTCTTTCAGTGACTGTTCTATTTCACATAGCACAATGTCCTCCAGTTCATCCATGTGGTTGCAAATGGCAGAATTTCCTTTTTTTAAAGGTGGGATAATATTTCGTTCTGTATGTCTACATAGCTATATAGTTATCTGCATGCACGCGCGCGCACACGCGCGCGCACGCACACGCACCCCTTTTCACTCTCTTGATATTGTCTTTTGATGCACGAAAGGTTTTATTTTGATGAAGTCCCACTTATTTATTTTTTATTTTATTACCTGTGCTTTTGGTGTCATGGCCAAGAAATCCTTCAAAGTCCATTGTGTGAAGCTTTCCCCCTATGTTTTCTTCTAAGAGTTTTATAGTTTTAGCTTTATCTTTAGGTCTTCGATACACTTGGAATTAATTTTTGTGTATGGGGTTAGGTAAGGGTCCAACTTGATCTTTTGCGTGTGGACGTCTAGTTTTCCCAGCACTATTTATTGAAAATACTGTCCTTTCCTCATTGACTGGCCTTTGCACCCTTGTCAGAAATCATTTGACCATATATATGAGGGTTTATTTCTGGGGTCTCCATTCTGTTCTGTTGGTCTACATGTCCGTCTTTATGCCAACACCACATTATTTTGACTACTGTAGCTTTGTAATAAGTTTTGAAATCAGAAAGCATGAGACCTGCAGTTTTCCAAGGTCATGTTGTCTATTTGGGGTCCTTTGAAATTTCATATGATTTTAGGATGGATTTTTCTATTTCTGCAAAAAACGTCAATGGGATTTTGATAGGGTTGCATTGACTCTGTAGATTGCTTTGGTCCTTCATGCAGTCACCAGGTTTTACATGTATTTTCTGAGCACCTACTATGTGCCGGGCACTGGGAACACAGTGCCTAACACAAAAGACAAATATCCCTGCCTTCATAGGCTCGCACTCTCGTTACAGAACCGGTATGTGCTAAGCCCTGTCCTAAGGACTGTTCATATATTATCTCATTTAATCTCAATTCGCAAGACACCCTTGATGAGGCAGCATCATTATACAGATGAAGAAACCGAGGGGCATGGCGAAGTCGAGACTTGTCCAAGGTTATCTGGCAGATAGGATGATGTCTGTATTGGAACCTGGGCAGTTTGGCCTGAGAATCCATGTTCTCAACTGCCCCTCAGTGGCAGAAGGACTCAAACGTGAAAACTTGACAGTGGAGGCAAGGTGGGGCGGATGGGGCCAGACAGGCTCGGTCAGTAGTCACGTGGGCAGGAGTCGGGTCTCCCAGGAGAGGGAGTGTGTTGAGGACAGGGCGGGGTGCTCCCCGGGGTTGTCCCTCTGGCCTCTGGGCTGTATTTCCCGAGGCCCAATGGATCCCAGGCCCCCTCATCTTCTCCGCTTAGCAGCACCTTGCCTTGCTGCTGGGAGAGGCCGCCTTCCCTCAGGAGACAGCTGCCCAGGGTGGCGCAGGCATGGTGGGAGGTGATCAGCAGGTTGTCTGCGTTGATAGGCGCGGACAGCTGAGAAAGCGCAGTCCTGTGCAGGGCGACCCCACCCTCCGTGGAGCTGCTTCTGCCAAGGGATGTAAATGTGGGTTGTGTCAGGTCAGCAGGCAGGCCCGGCTCCCTGCTCCTCCCTTCCCACCAGGCCCGTGCTTCAGTTTCCCTGGGCCTGGGGAGAGGTACTGCCCAAGCCCAGGCTGGTCCTTTCCTCAGCCCTGGGGTTGTCACTGTGCTGTCCCCAGGGAAGCTCAGCAGTCTGTCAGGAAACTGCTTTCTCCTGTAGCTCTTTGCCCCCGGAGTGTGCTCACTACCCCTTTGCTGGTGCTTCAGGTGTTTATTGAGTATCTGCTGTGTGCTGGTCACCTGCTGGGGCGGGAGCTCGTGATGAGTGATGGAGAAGGTCCTGCCCCTCTGTGCATACAGGTGCAGGAGCCACTGCTGACTCAGAGCTGGGGCGGGTGCTGAGGGGCTGCCCACGGGGGCATCCTCCCATGAAAGGCCCCCTCTCTGCTGAGGCTCAGCCACAGCTCCTCACTCTGTCCTCACTGCCCCGAGCCCGTCTGCCGTCTGTGCTTCTCCGGGCACCTCTGTCTTTTTTTCTCATTGTTTCCCTGACTCTGAGGGACTCCTGGCACCCTCCCCACCCCAGGCCCTCCCCAAGCAGACCCCTTCGGCGGGAGGGCAAGAGCCTCCCACTCCAGGTTCTTATTTCTCAGCCGCAGGTGGAGCTGGCCTGCTAGGCACAGTCACCGCACACTGCGGAGTGGTTTGTGGCTGACCGGCCACCCCGCGGTGTTGGACTTCATCTCCCTGCGGCCCTAGACAAGCCAGGAGATGATTGAGTGTCTGACCTCCCTGACAGAAGGGGTCTTTCACAGCCCCTCCATCGACTCCCCCACTCACAGCCTCCTCCCCCTTTTGCAGCCACCTCCTTGGGGCGCCCCTCAGAGTTCCAGACAGGGACCAGGAGCACCCGGGGTTCCGATTGTGATGCAAGAAGGAAACAGGAGCCTGGGATACAGGCAGGTGGCAGGTGGGCGTCCCGACCCCTGAGTAAACACTGGGAAACCCCACTTTCACTGCATCGGGGTGCCAGCCAGACAGCGGCGTTGGAGACAAGCGAGGTCAGAGTATAGCCAGCCCCATGCCGGGGATGCAGCCTGACTGGGGTGCCGGTTCAGCGCAAGTGGGCCATCCTAGGGTGATATCTGAGGCAGGGGAGTAGGGCGGGGGGACCTCACCCTTTCAAAAGGAGATAGACCCACCTGTTTCCAGGTAGGGGGAATATGAGAGGAGTACATACTCTCTGAGACTTAAAATTACTGAAAAGCTTAAAAAAAATCATCGAATATAATTCTACAGCCCAAAGACCTACTTTTTTTTGTGTTGCACACACAGTTTTGTTTGTGGATTTTTCTTCAACTCTGTGTTGAGCCTTACCCCATGTCATTTAAAACTCCTGATAAACATAACTAATGACTACACAACTAGACTTACACATAGGCACCTGGCCATTCCCCTGAGGGTGTCTGGGCGACTTCCCGCTTCCTGTCTAAGGAATGGGACGCGGCCTTGTGCAAACCGTCCTCGCTCCCCACCGGGGCTGAAGGAACCTCGCACCTCTCACACCAGGCCCTTAACAGGAGGGAGTGCTGGGGTGTGCAGAGAAGTGGCACCAGCTTTGCCACCCTGCTTGGTCTGTGGCTCAGCACATTGCTAAGAGGGAACATGCTGGTGGAGGAGGTGACAGAGGTGACCTTTCCTTAGGTCAGCTGCTTGTCCACCAGGAGACCTTGGGCAGGCAGGTTGGGCCTCCCAGCTCCTCCCTGGGTCTGGTGTCTTGGAAAGCCCGTCCCCAACCATGAGCGAGTGGGGCTGGTGTCACTGGCCTTTGCCTCAGAGGTGGGCGGAGCCCATGGCCCACTTCCGCCCCCAACCCACTCAGAGAGGCAGAGGCCCGACTCGCGATTCAGCCGCCTTCTCCAGCCCTGGGAGACAGTGAGTTCCAGTCTGGCTGCCCACAGACTGTTGATGGCATCTCAGCCATTGGAGTGGGGAGATTTTTTACACACACACACACACACACACACACACACACACACACGCCTCTTGGCAGAAATCCCAATGTCTGGTCTCTCTTAAAAGGTTGGCAGCTTGGCATCACTGGGCCTGTGTGCCCCCTGGCCGTAGTCTGCAGGCAGTGTGCAGTGGCTGGCTCCTTCAGGTGGATATTGGGTGTCTGGTCCTGCACTATCCCTCTCCCGCCCTACCCCGCTGGCCCCTGCAGGCAGTGGACTTCGTCACCTGTTGTTTAGTAATAAGAACCCAACGCTTCATAGCCCGCCGTTCAACCCCACCTCCTAAGCCTCCACCGAGTGAGCCTGGCTGTCACTGTCCTTTTCCAAGGAGCTGGGTGGACGGTCATCACAGAATGCTCTGCAGGAAAACCCCAGACGCGCTCTGATGAGTGCTGGCGTCAGAGTCTTTGTATTTGGGGTTATTTCCCAAGGAGAAGTTCCTGAGGCAGAACCAGGGTCTGTGGCCTGCAGGGAGGATGGCCACTTGAAGGGACAGCTCTAGGGAAGGGCCGCTGTTCCGGAATCGGCTGTCTCAGGGCTGGTTTCCCCACCCCGGGCTCCAGGTCACCCCTGCCTCCTGATGGGGTGCACACCCCCTTCCCTTGCGAACAGCCTCACCTGCCTCTTGTGAGGCAGACTGGGAGCTGGGGAGGATGCCGGTTGCAGATGTGCCCTGGTCACTGGCGGACCTGTATCCACAGGCAGACTTACCAGGAACCACTCCAAACAGAAAATTCTGGGGGCTGGGCAAGGACAGATCCAGGTTTTATAATGCCTGGAGTTTATACAATTTGAGGGCCCTTTTAAGAAAAGGATATGAAATTACAAATATAAAAGTAGGTACGGGCATCCTGAGGGTCACCCCCTGAGGTTCCCTGGCGTGGGCCCAGAGTGGCACAGCGGTCCCCTCTGCTGCACCTGCATTGCAGTCTTTGCTGAGAGCCCAAGTTGGCCGGGTCCTGTGGTGGGAGAGGGTGCTGCAGGCTGTCAGGACCAGGCCAGGTGTCCCTCACCTGGAGTCCCAGGTGTGGCCTGAGGCTTGAACACAGGGAGGGCTGGGCTATGGGGCCAGGCGAGAGGCCTGGGTGGGGGCCAGAGGTGAGGAACAAGGCTCACCGTGACCTTGGCTTTGTGCTGGCAGGTGGAAAACCTGAAGGAGAAACTCATTGGCCAGGCCCAGGAAGTGAGCCACCTCCGATCAGAGCTGGTGAGGCCAACAACGCATCCTACCTGGGGCGGAGGGCGGCCGATGGCCCGTGCAGATGAGGGGTGTGACCCTGTCTAGCCCAAGCCGGGGGCTGCATCCTGTCTAGAAATGTCCCCCAAATGCTTACCACCAGTCCCTAGGCCCTCAGGGGACGGAGGTGAATTCTCCTTTGCTGACATAAAACAGGAGTGTGAACTCTGGGTATAAATGTGACTTTTCTTGTTACTTTCACACTCAGGAAAATAGAATGAAGCGGCGGCGGGTGGGCGGGGGGTGGTTTGCTGCAGGGAGCAGTTCCGGCCTCACTGCCCTTCTCGCTCTTTCTCTCCTGTGTTTGTCTGTATTTCTCTCTCGAGCCCCTTCCCCCTTCTCTTCCTCACTCGCCTTTCCTGTTCTTTTCTCCTGTCTTCCTCTCGGCCTCGCCCCCTCTCCCCTGCCGGTGCGCTCTGCCCCACCCCGCTCCTCATCCACCCTCGCCACATGCCCCGCTTGGCTCTGGCTCTGCAGGGAGGCACCGACTTGGAGAAGCACCGGGACCTGCTGATGGTGGAGAATGAGCAACTGAGGCAGGAGATGCGGCGCTGCGAGGCGGAGCTGCAGGAGCTGCGGGCGAAGCCGGCGGCCGCCTGCTCGGGCTGTGAGCACAGCCAGGTGGGCGCGGGTCCCAGGGGCTCCATTCCTCACAGCCCCCCTCGCCTGCTCGTCTGTCCACCCGTCTGCTTCACGTGTGTCCCGGCCTTGTCTCCTGTTGGCAGGAGAGCGCCCAGCTCCGCGACCGGCTGTCGCAGCTCCAGCTGGAGGTGGCGGAGAACAAAGGCCTGCTGTCCGAGCTGAACCTGGAGGTGCAGCAGAAGACCGACCGGCTGGCCGAGGTGGAGCTGCGGCTCAAGGACTGCCTGGCCGAGAAGGCGCAGGAGGAGGAGCGGCTGAGCCGGCGCCTGCGGGACAGCCACGAGACCATCGCCAGCCTGCGGGCCCAGGCGCCGCCCATCAAGGTGAGCGTCGGGGCCAGCGGCCTTGTGCAGTCCCTGTGCAGGCCGGGACGGGGCCTCAGCACTCGGCCCCTGGCGCCCGGGGCAGGGCTGGCACAGAGGAGTCAGTGTGAGTGGTCGAGGGCGGCATTCCTGGTCTGCACCAGGTCCGGCCGCTTTCCCTTTGCTGTCTGGGGCCAGGCACGTGGTAGGCATCTTGGGTGCCCGCCCTGTGCCAGGCATAGATGCCATGCATTACTGGACTCTGCCCTTGTCTTTGCCCTTCTTGTCCGTTCTGTGCCCAGGCCAGGGCCCCACACGGGCTCATGGTGGGCTCATTGAGATAGGAAGATTCCAGGAAGCCCTCGTAGTGTTCTGGAGAGGCGGAACCTCATAGATTCTCTAGTTTTTTTCCAGGGGCTCTTGGTGGGCTGGCCCCGAGGGTCTTTTCCCCAAGCCAGCTGTGCCTCAGGGCCCGGGGGGAGGTGAAGGCGTCCCACACCTTCGTGCGCCCGTCCCTCTCTCACCTTGCAGTATGTCATCAAGACAGTGGAGGTAGAGTCCTCTAAGACCAAGCAGGCCCTCAGCGAGTCCCAGGCCCGGAACCAGCACCTGCAGGAGCAGGTGGCCATGCAGAGGCAGGTGCTGAAGGAGATGGAGCAGCAGCTGCAGGGCTCCCACCAGCTGACTGCACAGCTCCGGGCGCAGGTGCGCAGGCCACAGGGTAGGGGGGTGCATGTGGTTGTCGGGGAGCACATGCACACAGCAGAGGCGGGCCTTTGGTACCATGCAGCAGTTGGCACTCAGGGGTCTGACAGACCCAGATTCTGGTCCCTCCTCTCCCTGCTGGCCATGTGACCAAGGGCCACTTTTGCCCAAGTCTCTGCTTTCTCATCTGTAAAATGGTGTGATCACGGAACCTACCTCACAGCAGGGCTCAGGGGCAGAATCACGAGAGGCTCTTTGCATGGGGCCCAGCACATATGGTCTCAGACAGGTGCTCTACTCAGTATCATAACCAGTGCTCTAATTGCTTTCCTGGGGCTTATGCACCTGTTATGTGCCGGGACCCAGGCTGGTGCCAGGGCAACCCAGGGAAAAAGCTACAAGGAGCTCCCAGCCCTATGAGGGAGAGAGATGCCTGTGTGTGTGTCTGTGTGCATGTGTGTGTGTGTGTGTGTGTGTGTGTGTATTGTATGTATGTGTGCATGTGTGTGTGGGGGGGTAAGAAGCGGGGCTTCTTTCTGGCACCCACCCCACTCCCTCCGAAGCCCCATGTATTGAGCTTCTGGCCTTGGCTGCCAGATCGCCATGTACGAGTCAGAGCTGGAGCGGGCACACGGGCAGATGCTGGAGGAGATGCAGTCCCTGGAGGAGGACAAGAACCGGGCCATCGAGGAGGCTTTCGCCAGAGCCCAGGTGGAAATGAAGGCCGTGCACGAGAACCTGGCAGGTGAGCCGGCCGGCTGGGCCCTGGCCTGCCCCACACCGAAGCCCCTCGCCCTGCCGGCTTCACACCTCTCCTGTCCCCCCACAGGTGTCCGGACCAACCTGCTGACACTGCAGCCGGCGCTGCGGACCCTCACCAACGACTACAATGGGCTCAAGCGGCAGGTGCGGGGCTTCCCACTGCTGCTGCAGGAGGCCCTGAAGGGCGTCAAGGCCGAGGTGAGGGCTAGGGCAGACGCCACGTCCACCCAGGGCACTCTTCTGAAACACCAGCAGAGGCCCCCAGAAAGCAGTCCCCTCTGCCACTGCCACCTGCAGATACTGTCTGCAGAAACAGACTCGTCCGGGGCAGGTATTCGGGCCTTTGTCTTATTATGACTCTTTGAGTCAGACGTGTTACAGATACCCTTGTATCTCAAACGTGCTACATATATTCTCACATCTGTTGGGTTTAATTTTATTTTTCAAGCTGTGCTTGTACAGTAGGAGAATAGCCAACGTCTCTTAAGTGCCTCCTACACGCTGAGGCTTTTATAGCCGTCGGCTCCTTGAATCCGCCCGACAGCTCTGCAAAGTAGACAGACTGATATATTTTAGGACTAGAAAAGAGTGCCTTAAAAAATCACGTCAGTCATACGTGGGCACGGTAGAAAGTTCAAGCCCTGCGAAAGGGCATCCGATGAGACGGGACGCCTCTCTCTGCCCCCCGGCCCCCCAAAGGCAGCCTCCGTGTCAGCATTTCCCCAGAGCGTTCTGAGCGTCACAAAACAAAACGTATTGTCTTTTCTGCCCCCTTGCCCAACAAAAGGACCATGTGTACATGCGGCCTGCATCTTTCTCCTTTCCCCTACGAGATACAGCTTGGAGGTCTTTACGTAGTAGCTTCGACAGACCCACGAGTTTAGATGGTGTTGTTTGTCCACATGTTACAGATGAGGAGGCTCAAAGGCATCGAGCCGGTTGTCTCAGGTCTCCCAGCTACTCAGGGCGCAGCTGGGATTTGGGTCCAGCCAAATCCAAAGTCAAGTGCGAGTGCTGTGGAGTGAGGCTGAGTCCAGGCTCTTCGCTTATTAGCAGGGCGACCTTGACCTGCTGGCCCAGCCTCTCTGCGACTCGGTTTCTTTCTCCGTAAGAGGGGACTGGTAGCAGAACCTCCCCAGAGGGGTCGCCGGGAAAATTCGACGCGCAACAGCGCGTGTCCAGGACTCAACGCGGGGCGGGGGTTGGGGGCGGAGCATGGCCTGTCGGGGGCCAGGCGGCCGTGGGCCAGGGCCCTGACGGCGCTGCACGGCCCCCCCCAGATCGGCCAGGCCATCGAGGAGGTCAACAGCAGCAACCAGGAGCTGCTGCGCAAGTACCGCCGGGAGCTGCAGCTGCGCAAGAAGTGCCACAACGAGCTGGTGCGGCTGAAAGGTGACCGCCCGGCGCCGGCCTGGCTCAGAGGGGGCCCCGCCCTCCCCCGCGGCCCCCAGCACCTCTCCAGGCAGCTGTGCCCTGTCATTGAGGAGCTGTCGTGATTCCCTTTTCGAGGGTGAGGCAGCGGGCACAGGGAAGTCGGGGACTTGGATCCGCCCAGCTCGGAAGCCCTTGCCCGACGCCCATGGCAGGCGACTCTGGCTCTGGGTGGCCACGAAGTCGGGTATTGGAACGCTGGGTGGCGGGTGGTTGGAATGCCACTCGTTCTGACCTAGGGCCTGGTCAAGCTTGAGAGTTCACCTGTTCCCTGCGCAGAGGGCTAGGGAGCGCCCGTTCTGTGCCAGGTGCTGTTCCGGGCGCTGAGATATGGCCACGGGCTCCGCGGACACCGTCCCTGCCCTCTCGGCGGTCGGGGGCTTCCCGGGGGGAGGTGCGGCTAGAGCTGAGGCCTGGACCGTGAGTCTGAGTAGACAGGTGCAGGGGGAAGGTGGGCTTAAGCTGGCTGTGGTGGGGAGTTTCCTCTTCATTCCAGCAGCTCTGGGGTCCCCCTGCAGGACTTGGAGCAAGGAGGTGACACCATCAGATCTGTGCCTCCAAACACCCCTGGGGCTGCCTCGTTCCCGTGCCCGTTCAGTGCTGCCAGTAGCCCACCTGCTCTCTGGTTCCCAGGCCCTGTCTTGTCGTTCATGTCGTATCTTTTATAACGGTAGAAGAAGTCCCTTGGCTTACTGGGACCCAAGCCTCTCGCTGTGCAGATGAGGAAACTGAAGTACGGAGTTGTAAAGAGCGTGTCCATTTTGGTACCCCATCCTGGTCGGGGCAGTGTCTGTGTCCCACAGTTGTCCTTTCCTCCCCTCCCTGTCCTCAAAGCAAAACTCGTACCCTCGACTGGTTTGCTTAGGAAGAGAATGTTCCAATAGGTGAATTTGTACTGTAGTGTGAGTGACTGATAACAGCTTTGTGGGCCACCTTGCCCTGGGGGCCTTGCTTAGAGCCACTAGCCTGCTTAGGACACCAGCAGACACTGGCACAGAGGCAGTCTGGTCTTGACCTGGCCTGTACCCTTCTGTCCTTGCCAACCCGATTCAGGGAACATTCGGGTGATTGCTCGTGTCCGGCCGGTCACCAAAGAGGATGGAGAAGGACCTGAGGCGACCAATGCAGTGACCTTTGATCCCGATGACGACTCCATTATCCACTTGCTGCATAAAGGAAAACCTGTATCCTTCGAGCTGGACAAGGTCTTCTCCCCAAGGGCCTCACAACAGGACGTGAGTGTGGCTCCCGGGTTGGGGGGAACGGATAGAGCATTGGAGAGAGGGGGAGACATAGAGACTCATCAGGAAAGGGAGAGATAGTGGGGGAGTGGACAGAAAGCAGTGCGAGCGTGGGGGAGACAGACGGAGAAGCCTGGGGCACCGGGGTCCCTCTCCTCTTCGCTTTGGAGAGAAGAGGAGTGGGAAGCTAAGACGGAGGGCCTTGGAAGCATGTGCTGGGACAGAGTGATCCGTGCCTCCCATGTGGCCCCTCCCACCTTCACAGCCCTACCCACTTATGTGGCCCCTCCCATATATCCACAGCCCCACCCACCAAGGGCCCTCCCACCACAGCCCTACCCACTTGTGTGGCCTCCCTCCCACATTCTGCACAGCTCCCACTCCACCATGTGGCCCTTCCCCACACGCCACATACAGCCCACCCACTTAGTGCCCTCCCATATTCAGCCAGCCCAAGTGACCCCTCCACCCTCAAGGCTGGCTCACTCCTTCTGATGTGGCTCCCCTCCCACTCAGCCTCACTCCACTCCATTATGGTCTCTCTCCCACACTCATTCAGCCCTCCCACCTTTAATCTTTCTTCTGTCTGTGAGCCATGTGGTGTCAGCATCGGCTCTTCTCTCTCGGCTGCCAGGGCGAACCTGCCAGGGTCAACCTGCCAGGCCTATCTTGCCTGTGCCCTGCTGTCTCTGTGCCTGGCTTTTCCTTTGCTCCCGTCCTCTGTCCACTGGGAGGCTGGCAGATGGAGGAGGTGCCAGGAACATGCTGGCCTCTGCCTTCATTTTGCTGTGCCCTCCTTAAGCGCAGGGCAATCTGGGTGGGGGTGGGTCCTGAGCTCCAGGGCTGAGTGGCCCCTTCTTCAGGTCTTGGTGGCAGTAAGTGCTGCCCTGTCTTCCCTTCCATCTCTCGGCAGCCACGTTGCCATTGATAACTAGTGCACGTGCCTGACTAGTCACCAGTTCCTCCACAGTGAGCCAGTTGTGCTATATTCCTGAAAGAGAGAGTGATTAGGGGAGGTGGGTGGGCTTGGAGCTGGCAGGGGCCCCTGGTCCCAGCAGTCCTGGCAGCCCCACACCCTCTATGCCACATCTTCTCCCCAGGTGTTCCAGGAGGTTCAGGCCCTGATAACCTCCTGCATCGATGGCTTCAACGTCTGCATCTTCGCCTATGGCCAGACGGGCGCCGGCAAGACATACACGATGGAGGTGGGTGCTTGCTGCACGTGGCAGGTGTTCAGGGAGTAAGAACCACCCCCTTGGTGTTGTCGATGGGGGCACCCCTCCTTGGTTTCAGGGTTCTCACTCGGTCTTCATAACCACCCTGGGAGCACAGCCCCCAAGTCATTAGGCCTGAAGATGGGACATCTTGCCCAAGTGTACCTGTCATGGTCCCAGTGGATATGGGGAGGGGCAGGTATGCTGACCACAAACTGGCAGCAGAAGGATCTCGGCCTGAGGTCAGATCCAGGGCAGACCACTGGCACGGTCTCCCAGGACAGGCTTTCACTGAATCACCCACATGCATTTCTTGGGCTCCTGCTGTATGGTTGCCCCATGCTGGGCCCAGGAGGCCATCGGGATGAATGAGCGAGGGAGACTGACCCACGGGAGCTGGGAGGCGCCCAGCTCCTACCTGCCTGCCGCTCCCAGGGCAGGGCTTTATCTTCCTGTTTGTGGCCGTCCCCTCTCCATGGGGTGTGGCTGGAAATGGGGTCACTGAGAGGAAGAAGAATCTTGACTATAGAGAAGATGGAACCCTGGTCCCCGGGGTGTCTTTGATTTGTTAGCTTTTCCCTGGCTCTTGAGGGGGTTGGTGCTGTAGGTTCCCCAGACAGAGGAGGTGGGCGGGTGTCCGGGTGTCTGGACAAGGGTGGGTGAGAAGGCCGTATGAGGAGGCGGCCATTGGTAGCAGTACTTGAGGCCTGGCAAGGAGGCCTGAGCGGCAGAAGTGGAAGGGGGTGGGAGGGGGTGGGAGGGGGTGGGAGGTGCCATCGAAGGGGAAGCAAGGGCCCAGGGGAGATTTCCTTGGAGAAAGGCCAGCCCATTGGGCCCCAGGGCACTTGCTCTGCCTGTGCCTCGCCCCCGCCACCCACAGAACCCAGCTCATGGCCTTGCTGACATCGGGTCCCCCCGTGGGCAGTGGCAGGGAAATCGCAGGTTCCCGGTGCCCCTCCCAGGTGGCCCACCAGTGCCAGATACACGTCTGGTGTTCAGCAGCCCCTGTGGGCAGTCCCCTGCCAGGCATTTCACCTGGGTGCTGTGCTTTAAGTCACAGGGAAGGCCTGGCAGGGTGGTGCCATTTAAAAGTGGGAAACTGAGGCCCAAGGAGGTGAAGTTGGTGGAGGGCATTCTGGGGGCAGACGGGCATGCAGGTGGGAATTTCGGGCAGGGAGGCTGGCCTGCAAGGGGTAGCTGGAGGGGGTGGGAGCCAGAGGCGCACCCTGTGAGCATCTGCACGGGCCACCCCTCATGGTGAGGAGAGGACCGGCTCACTGGGGCCTTCCTTCTACCCCCAGGGGACCCCTGAGAACCCGGGCATCAACCAGCAGGCCCTGCAGCTACTCTTCTCTGAGGTGCAGGAGAAGGCATCTGACTGGGAGTACACCATCACCGTCAGCGCCGCTGAGATCTACAACGAGGTCCTCAGGTGGGCGGCCCGGAGGTGGGCGGCCCTCGGGTTCGAGGCTGTCGGGTGGGTGGCCCCCAGGCCCTGGTGTGCGCACAGGCCTCCCAGGCAGCTTCGTGGTCCTCAGGACCGTGTGGAGCCGTGTGGGATGGGAAGTGGGGTCTCCTTGAAGAAGGATGTGGAGGCCGTATATTAGGACTCAGCCCTGGGTATCTGCCGGTCCCAGGCCACCCCGCCCCCCACCCCCGCAGACCTGCAGGCAGGGAGAGGAGGGCTCTCTGTGAGCCTCCCTGGAACCCCCAGACTGAGGTGCTCCTTTTCCCCTCAAAGCGTCCTCACCCTACCTGCAGGCTGTACCAGGTGGCGATTAAGTGAGAGTGGGCGGGTTGGGGAACCCTGCCTGCAGGGGCCAGTGTGTCCTGGGGGCATTAGCACCACCCAAGGACTTTTGGGGACTGGTCGGTCTCCCTTCGGCAGACTGAGTGCAGGGGAGGAACTGGCGGAGGAGGAGGGGCTCAGCCCGCAGGTCCAGGAAGGTGCGAGGGGTCGGGGCACACGCCAGGCTGGGGGCAGGAGCAGTTCAAGCAGAGGCAGAGCGCAGAGCGGGTGACTGTATCCCACCTGCGCCTCCAGGGACCTGCTGGGGCAGGAGCCCCAGGAGAAACTGGAGATCCGGCTGTGCCCGGACGGCAGTGGGCAGCTGTATGTGCCAGGGCTGACGGAGTTCCAGGTGCAAAGCGTGGACGACATCAACAAGGTGCGGGGCTGGGGGCTGGGGGCCGGGGGGCGTGGATGTGCTCGGGAGACCCGCCCGCGAGCCGAGAGCTGCTCTGGAGAAGGACACGCGGGCAGATGCAGGCTCTGCCATGTCCCCACACCCCTCTGAGCCTCAGATTCCTCCTCTGCACAATGCAGAGGGTGACGCCCCCTCACAGCGGTGCTCGGGGACGGGGCGACTCCAAGACCTCGCTCTAGACCCTGCGTCTCTGCCGTGCCACCCGTCCAGGTGTTCGAGTTCGGCCACACCAACCGCACAACCGAGTTCACCAACCTGAACGAGCACAGCTCCCGCTCCCACGCCTTGCTCATCGTCACCGTGCGTGGCATGGACTGCAGCACCGGCCTCCGCACCACGGGTGAGTGAGGGCGACAGGCGGCCTGGCCTGAGCACCCTCCGCGTCGGTCCTCTCTGGGGCGGCCTTGACCTGCCCAGCACCCTCCCCGCAGGGAAGCTGAACTTGGTGGACCTGGCCGGCTCAGAGCGCGTGGGCAAGTCGGGGGCCGAGGGCAGCCGCCTGCGGGAGGCGCAGCACATCAACAAGTCGCTGTCGGCCCTGGGGGACGTCATCGCGGCTCTGCGCTCCCGCCACGGCCACGTGCCCTTTCGCAACTCCAAGCTCACCTACCTCCTTCAAGACTCGCTCAGCGGGGACAGCAAGACCCTCATGGTGGTACAGGTGAGCGTCTCAGGTGGGCCAGACAGTGGCCCTCAGTGTTGTATGGGCGAGGCCAGCACCAAGACCAGGGACCCCTCTCCCAGGTACCCCAGCTGTGCAGGGAAGGGATCCTTGTCCTCTGTGGCTCCAGAGTTAGACATGCACCCCGCCAGCCTCCGCAGCAGACCTGGCCACGTGCACCCTGTGCACCTCACGAGTTCCTTCACTTTGGCTAGACTCCCCTGGCCGTGAGTGCCAGGGGAGCATGCCACCCCCTCCACTTCTGTGGGGGTGGCTGGCTTGGGTGGAGAGTGAGCCCTCGTGTTCTCTAGGTGTCCCCTGTGGAGAAGAATACCAGCGAGACACTCTACTCCCTCAAGTTTGCTGAGAGGGTCCGCTCTGTGGAGCTGGGCCCCGGGTCCCGCAGGGCAGAGCTGGTGTCCTGGTCCAGCCAAGAGCATCTGGAGGTATGGGGACAGCACAGGCCTGTCTCC
>NW_024349224.1:8598813-8599691 GCF_902729225.1 Pteropus medius | reverse complement strand
CCGAGCCCCACACCACGCCCCCTCCACCTGGACGTACGTTTGGCACCGGCAACTGTGTGTCTATGGCAGGGCTGGGCTTTGCTGCCTCCTTGGCTGTGGCCATGTCTGGAGGCAAAAGGAAAAGATCTCTGGGTCAGGAAGAGGGCAGGGCTCGGGTGGGACTCTGGGCAGCATCTGTAATTGAGGGTGATGGAGCAGGAGCCAGCAGGCAGCCAGGGAAGGAGGCATCAGCAGCATCGGTCCTAGGGAGGCCTGAGGCGGGGCTGGGCCTGTCCCCTACTTTCCACCCACTGAACCCAGGTCTGGCAGAAAGCAGGCATCTAGCTCCGTGTGTGGATGGGACCCAGGAAGCTCCAGGGAGTGGCAACCTGCCACCGCACTGGGAATGTGTGTGTGTTGGGGGTCCTGGTGGTGAGTGAATGGTGAAGAGTCACGAGGTTCTATCTACAGGAGGCCCAGGCAACTTCTCTCACTGTGACTGGTTCATTCCTGCCCAGCATGTGTCCCATTTCTAGACCCACCTGTGTGGTTGTCTGTCTACCTTCTGCCCTCCTCACTAGGGTGTAGGCTCCTGAGCGGGAGCATCTGCCCGCCTTGTTCGCACTCAATCACCAGGCCTAGCCTGGGCCCGGCACGTCGTGGGTGCTCTGGGGCATATGGAGGTAAAAGACCCGGTGGGAGAGAGGCTAAGGCCAGTGTCTCGGAGAGGGAGAGAACTAGAGAGCTTGGGACCCTGGGGGGCTAGGCTCTGCCTCTTGACTCACCGTCCTCTGGGGGTGCTGGGAAGGGCTCACTTCTTCGGGGTGGTGTCCGACCTGTAGAGGTGAAGGGGTTTGGGGACTCATGTCGGCTAGTCCAGGGCTCCTCTCTGAGCCCCC